>NW_006921832.1:5325691-5342489 GCF_000298275.1 Orycteropus afer afer
CTTGATATATCTTTTTCCAACCTTTGATTTTTAGTCTATTTTTTTCTTTCTCTTTAAGGTGTGTATCTTGTAGATAGCACATTGATGGGTTATGTTTTCTTATCCAGTCTGCAACTCTCCATCTCTTGAGTGGTGCATTTAATCCATTTACAATCATTGTAATTATTGACAAATGCAAATTTGTTGCTGTTGTTTTGTCATGTGTTTTGTTTTGTTTTTTTTTTTGTGATGTTGCTGATTTCTTTGTTCCATATAATTTTCTGTGCTGAGCTCATTTTGTTTATGAATCGCATTATCACTTCCTTTGTTTCTATTGTTTTAGTATTTGCTAATATTTGTGCTTGTCCTCTTTTTTATTTTGATTTGAAAGTTTATTATTTTTCTTTGAGGTTACCCTGTGATTTATAATTTTCTTCCCAAGTAGAACAGTCTGTTCTATCTTATAATAGTCTTGACTTCCTCACCATTTAGAAGTTCTGTAACTCACAATTTTTTCCTTTTTTTTTTTTGTTTGTAGTTGTCCTCATTTGCCAATTGATGTCTCTGGTTCCCTGTTTACAGTCTTGTAGGCTTATTTACTTTGGATACTTCCATAACTGGGTTGTTTTCTGGGTATGTTATCATGTGTGTTAATGGTCATTTGTTGCTTGCTGTTGTTGGTTCTCTGTCCAAAATACTCTCTTTATCATTTCTTTTAACATTGGTGTGGTTTTAACAAATTCCCTTAGTTTCTGCTTATCTGGAAATGTCACAATTTCACCACCATATTTGAAGGACAGTTTTGCTGGGTATATAACTATGGTTGGAAATATTTTTCTTTCAGGGTTTTATATATACTATCCCATTGCCTTCTTGCCTACATGGTTTCTGCTGAGAAATCAGAGCTTAGTGTTATTGATTGCCCTTTGTAGGTAATTTTTCATTTTTCCTGTGCTGCTTTCAGGATTCTTTGTTTTTGGTTTTGGTGAGTTTGATGATGATATGTCTTGGTAATTTTCTTTTGGGATGTATCCTGGTTGGTTTCATTGGACTTCTGGAATGCATATATTCTTGTCTTTCATCATACCAGGGAAATTCTTTTCCAACAAATTTTTGACAATTTTCTTTGTGGAAAATTTGTCTCTTCCTGTTCTGGAATTCCAATTACTTGTAGGTTATTCTTTTTGATGGTATCCCACACGAACCTTAGGCATTCTTCATTTTGTTTTGATCTTTTTTTCTGATTGATCCCTTTCCAAAAAAATATTGAAGTATTTGTCTTCGATCTCACTAATTCTGTCTTCCAATGATTCAATTCTACTTCTTTGCCCATTCAATGTGTTATCTATTTCTGAAAATTTAGTATTAATCTTCTGTATTTCTATTTGTAGATTTTATATCATTTATAATTTTTCGTTTATTTTGTTATTTTGTTCTTGCATTGTCTTCTGAATTTTTTCTAGGGTTTTATCTGTGCTTTCCTTAATTTTGTCAATGTTTTCCTTGATCTGTCTCTCAATCCATTGAAGGTACCTAAATATAATTCTTTTTAATTCCTTATCAGGGAGTTCCAATGCTGTGTCTTTTTTCTGGGCCTGTATCCTGGTCCCTTGTTTCTCCTGCTTTATCTTGCTTCTTCGTGTGGACTGTGGTGGGCTATTGTCTCTGAGACATTGTGACATATTTGTGTTTATATTTAATTGGTGATTGTATGTTGGAGTGATTCACCCAAGATTTTAATTTTCTTTGTTTTGTTAGGATGTTATCTGAATAAGCAGGATACTGTGTTCCTTTATTCAGTAGTTGGCAGCACTTATGCACTCACTACCTGTCTCCTTTCCAGTCATCAGCCTCTCATATGTCCATGTTGTCCTTGGCAAGTGGAGCCTATTTTTAGGTCCCTGGAATCTGAACAAGAATGCTGTCACTTTAAATATTCAAAATGGCCACTGCTTGTAAACATTCAAAATGGACAGCTGAAAGTCCACAGCTCAGTTTGTCTCCTTCTTTGCTGTTTCCCTCATTAGTCATCAGCCACCAACACAGTTGTCCATGTAGGCCTTGGCGAGCAGGACTGATTTTTAGGTTAATTCTCAGGTCCTAACACCACTTGGAAATATTCAGGCTGTCCGTGCTGTCAGGATAGCTGACAGTCCGCAGCTTTGTTTGCTTCCTTATTCACTGTTTTCATTCAGGTTCTTCTACTAGTTGGTGGTTAATCCACTTCTGTATCCTTCCTTTCAAAGCTCAGGGCTCCAGGATTATTTTCTGTATCTTTGTCAATTGTTTTCTCTTTTCTTTGTTGAAGAGGTAGCTTTTCTGCCTATTCTGCCATCGTACCAGCAGTCCTTCACTGCTATTCATAAGATTTTCACTGGCCAGTTCTTTGAGAAATGGATGGTCCCTTCCTTCTTCTGAGTGTGTCTTAGTCTGGAAGCTCCACTGAAGCCTGTCCACCATGGGTGACCCTGCAGGCATTTGAAATACAAATGGCATAGCTCCAGCCTCATAGCCACCACAGGATGACAAATTGACAGATGAGTGGTGGCACAATCCTTGCTAGGGAAAGGAAAGAAAGAAAGATTGGAGTAAACAGAATAATTTAAAAAGAAAGAGAGAAAAAAAAAAAAAAACTATGGTACAGGGCACCCAGCTGGTGTTCTGGTTGACTGAGCAGATGGCAGGAAACAGGGTACCTTGTTCCAGAAGGAGTTCCTGCCAGTCCAAAAGGCAGCTGGCTGTAGGGTTCCTGGTCCCAGAAGAAGTGTCTGCTGTCTCAAAAGACAGCTTTGCATAAAGTGCTTGGTCCTAGAAGAAGTTCCTGCTGGACCAAAAAGCAGCTGGAAGCAGGGCTCCTGGCCCCAGAAGACGTTCCTGCTAGCCCAAAATGTGGCTGGGAGCAAGGTGCCTGGTTTCAGAAGGTGTTCTTGCCAGCCCAAAAAGCAACTAGGGGCAAAACATCTGGTCCCAGAAAAAAGTTCCTGCCATCCAAAAACAGAGTCCCTGTTCCCAGAAGAAGTTCGTGCTGTCTCAAAAGATGGCTGGGTGTAAGGCACATGGTCACAGAAAAAGTTCCTGCTTGCCCAAAAGGCAGGTGGTAACAGAGTGCTTAGTCCCAGAGCCAATGCCTGCCTGCCTAGAAGGCAACTGGGACAGGGAGTCTGGTCAGGGATGGAATTCCTGCCATTCTAGAAGGTGAGTGGGGGTAGGGGATAAACTCACCTCCATTCACCAGGAGGGTATGGGGTACGAGGGGAATGAGGGAAATATTGCACCTTTCTGATCACCAGACACCAGTGTTCATGCCCATGTAGTCATCATCAGGCAGAACCAATTATCAGGTTGCTGCCCAGATCATAACACCACTTGCAAATATTCAAAATTGCCACATGGTTAGGCCAGACAACAGTCCACAGCTCCATTTCTCTCCTTATTCTCTATTTTCATTCAGTTTCTTCTACTAGTTGCTATTTAATCCATTCCTTTATCCTGTCCTTTGAAGTTCAGGGTTGCAGGATTATCATTTGTATCTGTTTCAACTGGTTTCTTTTTCCTTTCTTGTAGAGGTTTTAAGTAGTTTGTCTGCCTAATCTGCCATCTTGCTGGAAGTCTCTGGATAGCATTCTTAACTTCCAGTTCAATGAAATCAATGTTGTGTCTCCTTGTGGGAGCATTCCTCCCTTTGCAACTAAGACCTCTGAATTCATAGAGTATAGGATTGCAGGGACCGGAAGCTAAATGTTTGCAAGTAGGTCACTAAGGGTAACAATAGTGGTGCCACTCCCACATAAATATTTAGTACATTTCTCATCTATTTCACTCTTAGGGACACTATGCCCAAGTAACGTATGCCACAAGTTCATATGAGTCAGACTATTCCGATTACTGCTTTAACTCTGTTGTCCATTACAGTAGCCACGTCCACCTTGTCTTTAGTGATTAAATGCCATAACTTGGCCCCTACCACCACAGGGTCCAATCAGCACCATTGTATTTAGGTTTCTTAATTCAAGGAAGGGCAGGTCCCACCATCAAAACTGACTTAAATAAAATAGCAATCGTAGTAGTTTTCATGGATGCTGATGCTACCTTAATAAATTTGTTCCCCACCATTGTGGTAAAAGATGTACTTTCTGGCCACTCCATATGTGGGTCTGACCTGATATATCCACTCTAACATGCTAATTTCCCTAAGCCTTTGGATACCTTCTATAGTGTGCCAAGGCAGGTCTGATTCTTCAACTTGATTTAGTGTCAGCCACTGTTTATTCCACACTTCTATGAACCAACCAAAATAAACTATTATGTCCTTTCCTAATGTCTCAAGTAGAACCATTGACTGAATACTCTATGCTTAGTGGACCCAAATCAATAAACTCAGACTGATACCACTTTATGTTCCTTGCACCATTATCCCACACACCCTTATGAGCCATTCACATACACATTCTCCAGGTTTCTGTTTGTACATGTTAGAAAAATAAAGCAGTTCTTTTGGAGTGTAGCATACCTCCACCTGGGTCACATTTTGTACTTCACCTCTTGGTGCTTGCTAGGACTTAAATATAGTTATCAGTATAGAAGCAAAAATGAGTGGTGGTTGTGGGTCCTTGGAACATTCAGCAGTGTCTTGTAAGGCAACTGCCTCTGGCAATGCCCCAGGCAATACTCCAGGCAATATCTCAGTCGAAGACTCTTCAAGCACAGCTGGGTTAAACTTATCAGATGGAGGTAAGAGGGTTGGTTCTGTTAACAGGAGTGATTCAACAGAATTTAAAGGCTCAATGTCCCAGCTTCCTGATTATCTTCCCATGGATCCCCATCCCAAATTTCAGGATTCCATTTCTTCCCAATCAATACCCTCACTTTAACTTCAAACACCATTTGAGGCTGGCAAATCAATTGGCATTGTAATTAAGCCACTCTTATGATAAGATTCTGGGTTTGGTTTCAGCAATATCAGCTCTGTTACTTTAAGAAATAAAGCTTTCTTTCAGGGCACAAGTAGAAATATTGAGGTCTTTTATGTGGCACTTGAGCTGTGACTGAAGCCCTGAGCTCATCTCATTCTTTCAAACACTTTGTCTAATGTAAGGATGACCAACCAACCAGCTTCATTATTCTTCTTATTCTGCCTAAGGCATTTGACTGCTAACCAGAAGGCTGTCGGTTCAAACCCACCAGCCACTCCTTGGAAGGAAGGTTGGGCAATCTACTTCTGTATTGATATAGGCTTGGAAACCCAAGGAGGGGTCGCTATGAGTCGGATCCAACTCGACGGTACATAACGACAATTCTGACAAAATTGCAGAAAAGTATCAAACGTGCTCCCCCAGAGCCTCATTTCTCACCAATACTTGATCTATGGGTAGTGCTATTTTGTGTTTTAATATTGCCACCTCATCCCATGGATTAGCAACACTAATGGAGGCAGAGTCATCAGTGTCTTTATGACTAATCATACTTGACAACCAACTCAGAAAACTCTTCCTTACTATTTTGTTTCTCTAGAACCAAGCTTGGTACAAAATGTCTTAGGCTAGGTACTTGTTGTTATGTGTCATTGAATTGTCTCCGACTCATAGCAATCCCTCCTTGAGTTTCCAAGGCGGTATCACTATGGAAATAGATTGCCCAATTTTCCTTCTGAGGAGTGGCTGGGTACTCAGAGAAGCAAAGAGAAGCAAAACCAGTGTAGTGTGTATATATATGTAGAAAGAGAGAGATTTATCTTAAGGAAATAGCTCATGCAATTGTGGAGACTGGCAAGTCCCAAGTCTATGGGTCAGGCATCAGGCTAGAGGCTTCTCCTGACTCAAGTAGCTGCGAGGGCTGACACATCCAAGATAGGCAGGTCATATGGCAGGCTACTGGCTCAAAGGCTAAAGAGGTTGACAAATCTTGACCAGCATGTAAGACAACAGGCTGCTGGCTCACTTCCCAATAATTAGGGGTCAGATGATGACAAGTGGATGCAGGATTCAGAGCCTGTGAGATTTGCCAGAACATCCATATAGATGCAGGCGACACCTCCAAGGAAACTCCTCTTACAACTGATTGGCTGATGACATCAGATCATATCATGGAGGTAATTATGTTAGATCACAAAATGGAGGATAACTACATCATTACATAACTTCCAATATACTGACCATCATTGCCTAGTCAAGTTGACACAGCCTTAATCATCACATGTATGTACCACGGTATGTTAATCCATTGATCTGTTGATTTGACATTTGGGTTGTTTCCATCTTTTTGCTATTGTAAACAATGCTGTGATGAACATGAGTGTGCATATGTCTATTCATGTCACAGCTCTGATTTTTCTAGGGTATATGTCATGGAGTGGGGTTGCTAAATCATATGGTATTTCTATTTCCAGCTTTTTAAGGATGCACCATACCATTTCCCATAGTGGTTGTACCATTTTGCAGTCTCATCAGCAGTGTACAAGAGTTCCAATTTCCCCACAGCCTTGCCAGCATTTGTTGTTCTGTCTTTTGTTTTTTGTTTTTAAATCAACGTCATTATTGCCAGGGTAAGATGGTATCTCCCTGTAGTTTTGATTTGCATCTCTCTAGGAGCTCTGGTAGCATAGTGGCTAAAGCACTTGACTGCTAACCAGAAGGCTGGCGGTTCAAACCCACCAGCCACTCCTCGGAAGGAAGGTTGGGCAATCCTACTTCCGTAGTGATACTGCCTCGGAAACCCAAAGAGAGGTCGCTATGAGTCGGGGCCGACTCGACGGCACATAACAACAACAACAACAATGGCTAATGGTCATGAGCATCTTTTCATGTGTTTGTTAGCTGCCTGAATGTCTTCTTTGGTGAAGTGTGTGTTCATGTTGTGGGTTCAGTGACTCCAACACCCCAAAAATGGTCTCAAACCCCAACTCATTTAGCTGTGCTTGTGAGAAACTGCTAGCCATTCCCCTCTCCCTCGCTGTCATTTCCATCACCTCCTCCCTGTTACGGATTAACCTATTCTTTAGCTAGCTTCAGACAATTAAGGCCCTAAACTGACAGTGCTTTATCAAAGCAAATACAAGTGATTCTGGAAGCTCTGCCCAGGACCCCCTTCCAAGTGGCCCTGAGTCACTGAGTCTGAAAACCTGTCATGTAGCCTTCCAGTCCTGGTAGACCCCATCTTCAATCCTCTAGACTCAGGTATAAATATTCCCAAAAGATGGGCAGATTTTTGCAGATATTCTCAGATCCATTCCAGCCCAGCTGCCTACTGAATCAGGTGAAGCTTCTAACAAGTTGTGAAAGCCTGTGTCTACCTTTTAACTATCACTTTGTAAACTTTCTCTCTCTCCCTCTCTCTTGATTTTGTTTTTACCCTCTTATTCTTAATAAAACTCATGCTGGTAACAGGACCCCCTGACAGATTTTTTGGTTTCTCCAAACTCATCTGAGGGAGCTCTGGTGGTGTAGTGCCTAAGGTATTTGACCAGAAGGCTAGAGGTTCAAACCCACCTTCCTTCCACTCCTGGTAAGGAAGATTGGGTAATCTACTCCTACAGAGACACCACCTCAGAAACTCAAGGAGGGGTCACTAGGGGTCAGGATCAACTTGACTGGCAGTGACTTTGGTTTTTCTTAAACTCATCTGAAGGGAAATTTCAAACTCTGTGGGAAATTCCCAGGACAATGTCCTTTGTTCAAACCAATTTGTTCAATTGGTTTGTCTTTTTGTTGGTGAGGTGTTGAAGTTTTCTATAAACTTAGAGATCAGAGTCTTTTTAAATATGTCATTGTCATTTTTCCCCCCAGTCTGTAGGTTCTGTTTTATTTTTTGGGTGGTCTTTTGATGAGCATAAGTATTTACTTTTCACAAGGTCCCAGTTACCTACTTGGTATTCTGGTGCTTGTGTATGTTTAGTTATGTTTGATAGTCTATTTATGCCATAAATTAGGGCCCTTACATTTGTCCCTATGTTTTCTTTCATGAACTTTATAGTTTTAGGTTTAGCATTTAGGTCTTGATGCATTTTGAGTTAGTTTTTGGGTATGGTGTGAGGTTTCATTTTTCTGCAAATGGATATCCAGTCTTGCCGCACCATTTATTGAAGTGACTATTTCTTTCCCATTTAATGGACTTGGATCCTTTGTCAAAATTAGCTGTCCATAAGTGAATGGATTTACTTCTGGATTGTCAATTCTGTTCCCTTGGTCTATGTGTCAGTCATTGTACCGGTAGCAGGCTGGTTTGACTACCATGGCACTATAGTAGGTTCTGAGATTGGGACATGTGAGTACTCCTTATTTCTTCTTCAGTAATGTTTTACTTATCTGGGCCTTCTTTCCTTTCCATATACAATTGGTAATTAGTTTTACCATCTTCTTAAAGAACGTTGTTTGAGTTTGGATTGTAATTGCTTTAGTTCTCTTTTTGAGTTGTAAGAATGGTTTATATAAAATAATCTGTTCTTGATAATTTACAGCCCTGTTATGAACATTAATGACTGAAGTTCACTGTGGTAGAGAGTCTGCCCCATATTAAAAGAGAATACAATGCTATCAGGAATAACTAAAAAGCAGTTACAAGAACATGTCCTTGTATATTTATGTTTACCTTTTTTCTTAACTTGTCTGCTATTGTCCTTATTTTTATAGCTCTAGCTCTGGTAGCTTAGTGCCTAAGGCACTTGACTGCTAACCAGAAAGCTGGCGGTTCAAACCCACCAGCCACTCCTTGGAAGGAAGATGGGGCAATCTACTTCTGTAGTGATACTGCCTCGGAAACCCAAGGAGGCGTCGCTATGAGTCGGGTCCGACTTGACAGCACACAACAACAACAAATATTTCATATTACTCTAAGTGGAGACTGAGGGTGACTCAGGTTCTCCCATGAATGAGGTTCCTGGACTTTGAGCCAGGTTCCTGCTGTGTTTTGGGAAGTTGTAGTGGCTAAGAGTCTGACTTCTGGAAGAATTAATTGGCATTTTACCTAAACTGAGATAGTAGGTTGAATAGAATGGGATTAATTAGGGAAGGTTTTGGGGAGGTGAGTCTTGAGTGAACTTTAGTGATGACCTAGCAGAGTGGGGGAGGTTCCAAGGTGGAGGGCAGAGGCATTTGAGCAATAGGTACAGTAGGAGAGAATCTGCAAGGTGTGTTTGGGAAACGCATGACTGGTGTGGTTGATCTTGGTGACCCTTATGAAAAGCAATGAAGAGTCTCTGTTAGAGCAGGGAGGCCTCTCAGTTCAGTGCTGGGCTGAAGACAGTAATTGGTTCTGATTGGCTAACCTTCCTCTAGTTTGCTGAAGTGAAAAAGATTTGAAAAAAAAAAAAAAAAGTTACTCCTACTGGTTAGCCAGCCCCCCCCCCAACCCTACCCTGCCCCCAGCTTGTGGGCAAACTGCCCAACTGCCAAGCAAAACCCACAATTCCCAGAATGCCTTGTGCCATCCAGAAGTCCCAGTCCCCCCATTCATTCTTAGCTCCAGCTAAGCCGAGCTGTAGCAAATCACCTTCCAGATTCAGGGCACCCACCTAGGGCCTCTCGCTCTCTGGAGGCCCCTCCCCCACCAGCTCCTTGACTGTGGCTCAACTTGCTACCACTTGACAGCAAACCACACTTGACACAGGAAGGAGATCAGGGCTCATTGCTCTAGGCCTCCCACAAATCAACAAGGGCGTGCTCCTTTTGTTTCTACAGCAAGCTGCTAAGAGTCCCGCCCTTCCTTCCTCTCTCCTTGGGTCACAGAAGACACAGCAGGAGCTCCTCTGGTGGCCCTATCCTCGATTTGTAGAGCCTCTAGGTGCAGGCAGATGCCTCTGTTTTATGGCTGTTTGCACCTTATGCTCCTGTCAAGGTCTCAGGTCAGGCACTGCCTTTCCTGTCTCAATTACCAACTTTCTTCCTTTTCCATGCATTCCTTCACTTCTGAGGAACCTGATCCTTGTCTTATGGCTGATAGTCCAGGCCTGCACTCCTCCCTGATCTATGAACCCCATCACTATTTTTTGCTGCGCTTAACTTGCTGGGCACCCAGACGCTGGTCTCATGATTACTCCTTTGGCTCTGCTGGCATTCTAGGATGCTGTGGCCGTCGGGAAATGCCCTCAGGGTGTTGAACAAACCGGGTTTCCAGTCCTGATATGAGTCTACCTGTCTGACATCCAAAATACTCTGAAAACCAAAGGGTTTTGGGTGAGTTTGGATCAAACTCATTTGGTTGCAAAACCTACCCTGACTTCCCAGAAGGCTCTTTTGTCAGCTTTATCTTTTGCTCACTTTATGTGATTATTCATATTTTAATGTATGGATTTTAGGATATGGTTCTAGATCCTGGTTGGGGAACTATGTATATATGGCACAGTGTTACCTTTATAAAACAAGAAAAAGTATGAGTTTTCAAACATTTCTGGCCCCTAGATTTTAAGATAAGAAATTTTGGACTTGTACTATAATGCTACACCAAAAAGGGCTGAAAAATAAATTATAGACATCCACATGACAGAATACTAGGCAACTAATCTAAACCAGGTTTGTGAAAATTTACGAACATGGGAAAACAATCCTGATATATATTTATATATATTTCTTAGCTTTCCAGGGCTCCCTAACAAAATACCACAAAATGGGCACCTTTATAGAGTAGAAATTTATTGTCTCACAGTTCTGGAGGCTAGAAGTCCAATTCAGGTCATCAGCAGGACTGTGCTCCCTTTCTGTCAGCTCTAGGGGAAAGAAACTTCCTTGTCTCAGCTTCTAGTAGCCCAGTGCATTTTTTGGTATTCTTTGGCTTGTAGAAAGATCCTCGCATGCTGTCATCCCCTGTATGTGACCCTGTATCATGTCTGTTCTCCCCACTTTTATAAGACACACCAATCAGAAGGGACTAGGGTCCACCCTACAACAGTACAACCTTGTTAGTTTAACAGATAACATCTGCCAGAAAAAAATCATTTCCTAGGTAAGACCACATCCACAGGTACTGGAGTTGGACTTCAACATATCTTTTTGGAGGAACACAATTCAACTCATAACATATATTATGTATGTAAATTTAATAAAGAGCACATAGAATCTGATCTTTGTTTTAAAAGAAAAGAAAAGAAAACATATTCCTAGAAAAAGCTTGAAAGGCAATACACCATAACATTTAACAGGTTGTCTCTGGGTAGTGGGACTATGGCTGATTTTCGTTTTCTCCTTCTTAGCCTTTCCTTATTTTCCAAACTTTTTACAGTGACCATGCATTTTTAGAATCATAATATTTAAAAAACAAAACAATAAATGTTACTAAAAACAAGTTGGTATCGACAATTTCTTCTTGTGTCGCTTTGGGCAAATCACTTGATCAATAGGAACCCTGCTTTTCCCACCTATAAATTGAGGCAATTAATGCCTACCTCTGGTGGCATAGTGCCTAAGGCATTTGACCGCTAGCCAGAAGGTTAGCAGTTCAAACCAACCAGCCACTCTGTGGCAGGAAGACTGGGCAATCTATTTTCATGAAGATTTACCTCCTTGGAAACCCAAAGGGGCTTGCCATGAGTTGGAATTGACTCTACAGCTGGGGCTGCCTATTACTGTTGTAAAGGAGTGCATCTCTCTACCACATTGCCTTGATTTCATCACCACATGCAGAGGTTTTCCCACTTTGACAACACTAACCCCCTTTTTACCAGCACATGATCCTATCTCTACTCATCTCTCACTGACCTGGTCTGTTAATGAGAACAGATATATATATAGCAATTAATAGTTTACAAAAGTGTCACATATTGTCACTTTCCTTCATCACCTGATTTCTTGAAAGAGTAGTTGTCACTTCCTATCTTTCATTACTAATTAACTAATGAAGTAATTAAAACGTGGCAAGTTGGCTCTTGACCTCACCCCTCTACTGAAACTGCTCTTTCATTCATATTGTCCACATAAGTTGATGAGTAGTATGTGCCAGGCTCTGTTCTAGGCACAGGAATACAGGAATACAGCAGTGGTTCTTGCTTTTAGGAGCTTACAATCTTGTTCGGTTTCCTTAGGTTGATGTTTGATTCATGGGGTCCTCAAGTGACAAAGTAAAACTGTTCCATAAAGTTTTCTAAGCTGCAATCTTTATGAGAGAAGATGGCTGGATCTTTCTTTTGCAGAGAAGTTGGATGGGTCTGAAGCGTCAACCTTTCAGTTAGCAGCAACTGCTTAACCATTGCACCACCAGGGCTCCTTATAATTTAGTTAGAAAGGCAAAAAAGTAAATGTATAATAAAATGTTAGGAAGTACCATGAAGAAAAAGTATTATGAATAAAAGCTAACTAAGGAAAAATAAGGGAGCTCTGGTAGCATAGTGCCTAAGGTACTTAACTGCTAATCAGAAGGCGGCGGTTCAAACCTACCAGTCACTCCTCGGAAGGAAGATGGGGCAATCTACTTCCGTAGTGATACTGCCTCGGAAACCCAAGGAGGGGTCGCTATGAGTTGGGTCCAACTCAATGGCACATAACAACAACAACAACAACAAGGAAAAATAAAGTGATGGAGATTGGGGTGTGTATGTGTGTGTTATTCTGGATGGTGTGGCCAAAGAAGGCCTCTTTGAGAGGTGATATTTGAGCAGAGGCCTGAAGGGAGTCTGGGAGTGAGCTAGCTGTGTGGCTAACTTGTGGGGTTAGGGAGTGAAGTGGGGAGGACAGCTCTAGGGCTTGTTGTTGTTGACTCATAGTGACCCCTCCTTGGGTTTCTGAGGCAGTATCACTATGGAAGTAGATTGCCCCATCTTCCTTCCGAGTAGCTGGTGAGTTTGAACCACCAGCCTTCTGGTTAGCAATCAAGTGCCTTAGGCACTATGCTACCAGAGCAAATGGCAAATGCCTTGAGAGAAAAGTCTGCTGAACTGGAGTGAAGAATTGCAAAGAAGACTTCGTGTTTGAGAGGAGTGAGTGAGGAGGAAAGTGGAAGGATATGAAATCAGAGGAACAGAGAGGGGACCAGGTCATCAGAGCCTTGAGTTTATGGTAAGGACTCTGAGATTGCATTAGTGGTGCAAATTGTTAACATATTTGACTACTAATCAAAGGATTTGAGGTTTGAGTCTGCCCAGAGACACCTCAGAAGAAAGGCCTGGTGATCTGCTTCCAAAACATCAGCCATTGAATACCCCGTGGAGCACAGTTGTACAGTGACACACATGGAGTTGGAGTCAACTCAACGGCAACTGTTTTTTTAAAGTTATTAAAAAGGTCTTGTCAGTGAACAGCAAATGGCTTTTCCAGACTTTTTATCACTTCAACTGCTCAACAGCAAATGATACTTCAGTCTTCATTCATTCAAGAAAACTTTGCTGAGGACATAATGGGTGCTAGACTAGGTGCTACTATGCTGGGAAGACATTAAAATGTGAACAAACCATCGTCTTTGTCATTAGGACTCACTGCCTCAGGTGAAAGACAGAACTGTAAACAGATGAACTAGAGTGCCCCATGTGAAACACTAGGACAGAGCTATGAACAAGGTCCTATAGAGGCACTGAGAGACACCATCTTCTCTCCCACAATCTCTCCTCCCTGACATGGCCTTATGCTGATTCATCTATCTTTCTTATCCTTCAGTCCCCACCTTATCCCCAGTCCCATCTTCTGAGGTCCAGTTCACATACTACCTCTTCCTGAAAGTCTTTCTTGATGTTTCCTACTAGTTGTGCTCTCCCTCCCACCACTTTTTCAGCATCTTGTTCTCATTTCTCCTTGAGCTGCATCCATTCTGCCCTGAACTTGACCATGGTTAGTTGTGGTGCCCCTTCCTCTCATTGTCCCACTGCCAGCCAACCCCTGGCACTGATGCATCAACATGAAACCTTTGATCACAACATGAAATCTTTGATTATATGTGATACCTCAAACAATTTTTCCAGCACAGGAAGAGGCAGTATCTTCACAGATACCTCATTCACAAGAATTAGTGGCTGAGGGAGGGTGGCCATGGGCTCAGAATCACTGGAGAGTGTTGTGAACATTTTTGCCCATCTGCCTGTGCAACAGCGAGCAGAGTGGCTGACCTCTGGGTTTGACAGCACCCCTTGTCCTCGCCTAGAAGGTTAGAGAAGGGGAGTAAACTTGCCAAGAAGGGCCTTCCTTGCCCTCAGCCTTCACACTGACCCCTGAGCTTTTCCGGGACTGGCATCATGAGGGTTGGGTGGTACCAATGTGGGTACCTCTTTTTTCTGTTTTTTATTTTTAGTTCTTAAAAACTCCATTCCAAATGAAGGAAATGAAACTACTGACAACTCGCCCCCAGCAGCCAGCTGACGTGGGGCAAGAGAACAATTCCCAGTTAAGGCCCCAAAGGAAATCCCCTCCCTGGTCATGTGCTGAGGATGGGAGAAGCAGAGGAGGCGCTAGCTCGGTGCTTCGCCAGGCCCAGACACCAAGGTGAAGGGTCAGGATGTTGCTTTCTCCATGGCCAGGAGCTGAAAGTCCAAGGAAGAGCATAAAACACCAGAGAGAAAAGCAAGAGCCAGAGGACCAAGATCTTGGGCCTGGAGAGTAAACTGCTAGTTCCAGGTGTAGACCCTACTTACGGCTGGGTGCAATGAATTATTCTCTTCTCCTCACAGAACCATCAAGAGGAGAGAAGCTGATCTCTGTTCCTTGCACTGAGCCTCTTATATACTATGCCCCATAACAGGATGTGTCTCTTCTCAAAGTCTCTGTAGATTCCCCCCTAGTCCTGAATAGTGTTCAGTTATCATCCGGAAAAGCCCTGGAAGGAGAGTGCAGAAGCCAAAGTTCACTTTAACATCTTTGGGAGACCGAGAAGTTCCACCCAGGACAAATTATTAGAAAGCTTAGTTTAAGAGAGAAGAAAAAAACCTCGGAAGGCAAGACCTGGAGTCATAGACACAGCAGGCTTACTGCCTTCCTTTTTCCTTTCTGTCTTTCCTTTTTCCTTCCTTCCTTCTTTGAACAAATATTTACAGAGCTTTTTTTATATGCTTCGGGCAGTAGAGTTTTTGGAATAACACATGACCTCTGCCTATAAGAAAGTTTATAGTGTGTTTGGGAAAATAAGACAGAATCCTGAAAGTTAAATCACAACACAAAAGATGTCCAAAGGCCAGCAGATGTTTCTGACACAAAGTCTTATGGTGTTCACAGGAAGAAGTGGAGATGGCAGTGGGGAAGGTGTCACAGAGGAGTGGGAGCCTAAGCCTAGCCTTTGGGATGGGAAGCGCTTGGACAGGCAGAGCGGCAATTCCAAGCAAGGGGACTTTCTGATGGAAGGAGTATGGAGTGGGGAGCATTTGTTCCGTGGCTGGGGAAACAATGAGCTGATCAGACAGGATGAAACCCATCTGTGGATCTTGAGGTCAAGTATGGGATGTACCAGTGAAGAGAGGCTGGAGCAGGTCATGAGGGGCCCTCAAGGTCAGGCTGCTTTCTTCTCTAGCTTCTTCCTTCCTTGCTTTCCTGTCAGGGATTCTGGTGTGCTGCTTAACACTGAACTTGGCTTTATTACTGTTGAACAGGGGATGGATACAAACATCACAACATGTGGCGCAGGCTCAAAGAAGCAGGCACCAAGCCCCAGACCCTCACCTCCATGGAGAGGTATACTTGGCCAGGTATGGCTGGACACACTGTGGGTTGTGTTAAGAGTAATTACCCTAATCCTCTCTGTGTACCCTAACCCTTACAGCGTAGTTAGGAAAGGACCCAGATCACCCAAACAAATTGGAGAGTCCTGAGCTGTGCATTCAGAGTCCTTGCTGGCATAAGGAACACTTTGTTTTCAGCTGCAAATTCTCCCTGCTGGCTAGCTGGTTGAGAAACTAGAGGGTGAACAGCAGCTGGGGCCATCTGCTGTCAAACTGGCTCGTCTCTATGCAATCATCAAGGCCGTTGGTTTTCCAAGCTTTTTTTTTTGAAAGGCGGCAGCTGCCTTTCTCAAAAGCAATTCTACAGAGAACCCCAATACATGAAACATATAAAAGTGGATTTTCTCAGGTTGAAGAAGAGATGGGGTACCCAGAGTCCCATCTAGCCAGTTCTGAGGCATCTCTGAGAAACACCTGCACCCTGCTGACTCCGCTGTTAAGCTACTGATCTAAGTCAGGAAGGCTATTTTAAGTCATGAAAAAGTTTTAAGCTGGGAATTAGAGATCTGATAAGCATTTTAGAAAGATGCCTGTGGCCACTGTATGGAAGCTACTTTGGAGAGCGACAAAATTAGGGCCATGGAGTGCAGTTTAAGGAGGCTACTGAAATGGTCTGTGATGAGTTGAGTGAGGTCTAGACCTCGTTGTGAGTTAGAATCAGCAGGAGCTGACTGCATGTGTAGGGTGGAGTATGTGAGGGCTGGACTGCCTGGGTAGACACATGCCATAAATGATGCCAGTTATGTAAGTAGAGAAATTGGCTGAGGTAAGAATAAGAATTCAGTTTGTGATATATTATATTGCAGTGACTCTGGGACATCTAGGAGGTGACAGAGTAGACACTTAAAAAAATCTAAGTATGGATTTTCTCTCTTGTAGAGATGATAGAGCTAGAGATCAAAATTATAAACATACTGGTAGATATGAAAGGAACGCTGTTGTTGTGAAGTGCTGTCGAATCGGTTCCAACTTTTAGTGACCCATGTACAACAGAATAAAACACTGCCTGGTCCTGCACCAATCATTGCTGTGCTTGAGCCCATTGTTGCAGCCACTGTGTCAATCTGTCTCATTGACAGTTTTCTTTTTTGCTGACCCTCTATGTTAGCAAGCATGATGTCCTTCTCTGTGGATTGGTCTCTCCTAATAACATGTCCAAAATACATAAGACAAAGTCTCACCATCCTTGCTTCTAAAAAGCAT
>NW_006921832.1:5343054-5344391 GCF_000298275.1 Orycteropus afer afer
CAACCTTCCTTCCGAGGAGTGGCTGGTGGGTTTGAACCGCCAGCCGTCTGGTTAGCAGGCAAGTGTCTTAGCCACTATGCTACCAGAGCTCCTAATAGGTGTGCATATATCTGTTCCTGTCCTGGTTCTCACCTCTCTAGGATATATACTTAGTAATGAGATTGCTAGGTCAAATGGTAAGTCTGATTCCAGCTTTCTAAGAAATTGCCATACTGCTTTATGCAGTGATTGTATCACTTCACAGCCCCACCAGCAGTGTATGAGAGTATAAGGAGCATTCTGTATTTCCTCCAAGACAGATTTGTTTGTTCTTCTGGCAGTCCATGGTGTATTCAATATTCTTCATCAGCACCATAATTCAAATGCATGGGAGCAGAAATTGTGTATATGGGAGAAGAAAAAGTCCTGCTAACAAAATCTTTATTCTTGAGAATTTGACCTTTACTTAATTGTTTCATTGTTATCATTATGAATGAGTATCTTAGGGACCCTAGACAATTAGCTGGATGTTTGGAGCAGGAAGGACTTGCTGTTACTGTCTTAGGCTGAACATGCCAAGGACAATAATGCCATACAAAGCCATAAATCAATCAGGTTACTAGAGATGTGACCCAATCCTAGTTCTGGGCAGGACACTTGAGCTCTCCAGACCTAATAAGAAATGAGGGAGCAGAACTGGAGACTTCTTCTCTGACCTGCCTAATATTTGCTCATAGTATTACTTCCTAGTATTACTCATTAGGCATGTGCACACTCCACTAGATGGTAATCTCCTTGAGAATAGGAATGATGAGATAACATTGATAAAGTGCTTGGCACAGTGTCCAGAGCTTCTTAGAAGATGGCTATGTTTAATGCTCATTATTCTTTTGAATTCTTGGCAAAAGCTAGCAGGGAATTTTGTACACATTAGGTATTTAAAAATTCATCCACACTTGTACACCAATGTTCATTGCATCACTATTCACAATAGCCAGAAGGTGGAAACAACCCAAACATCCATCAATAGATGAATTAAAAAACTAAACAAAACAACAACAACAACAACAACAACAACAACAACAAACATAATATATCCATGCAATGGAGTATTAGCCATAAAAAGAAATGAAGTTCTGATCCATGCCACAACATGGATGAATCTTGAAAACATTATGCTGAGTGAAGTAAATCAATCACAAGAGGACAAATATTGCATCATCCCACTTTATGAAATAGCTAGAATGTTGTTTGTTGTTGTTGTTATGTGCCATAGAGTCGGCCCCGACTCATAGCGACCCCTCCTTGGGTTTCCGAGGCAGTATCACTACGGAAGTAGGATTGCCCAACCTTCCTTC
>NW_006921832.1:5344756-5389196 GCF_000298275.1 Orycteropus afer afer
ATGTATTTATAACAATAAAAAAAGAAAATCCATCCACATAGTCTATGATCAAGAAGAGCACGGTACCCCCTAATTTAGAGTTCATCACAGCAATTTCCATTTCTATTGTTTTTCCTTAGCACAGTGCTAAGCGCATAAAAAGAAATTATTATTAAAGATGAGCTGAGTAGATGATCCTTGCAGATGGTGGACTTTCTCCCTTTACAATTGAAAAACGTGTGTCCTACATATTCCCAACATTTGCCTCAGCGTCTTTGGATAGAACCTTGGAGAAGAGTTCCTGGGTCAGTAGAGCTCACCAGCAAGGTTTCCCTCAGCTAGCTATCCTTTTAAAACTCTGAGGAAACCTGGAGAGCCTATATAAAATCCCATTTTCTTTGGACTAAACCCAGCAGGTAGCCCAAGGGGGCTACAGCTTCCCCAGTGGCCCTCTCCCATCCCCCTCGCCACCAGCGCTGCAGTTCCCCCTAAGATGCTTGCTCTGTATGAGCCCCGGGTGCTGAGTCGCTGAGCAGCTCGCTCTCCATGTGACTTCAGTTTCCGTCTGTTCCTTCCGCAAGTGCTAAAATAATCTGATGCCCTAGAGAGGAGGCAGCCCAGCCCCGCGCTTTGCCTGCTCTCGAGGAGGCCCGGGACCCTGCAGAGCCGCGCCCTTGGAGAGGATGCGCCCCGCCGAGCCGCCTGGGCCTGCGGGAGCCGTGAGTATTTCCCGCGTGGCGCCCAACCTCTCCGCGGGGCAGCCGCCTTTTCGAGAGGGGCGAGCTGGGAGCTAGGTGGGGGTGGTAGGAGCTCAGCGTCCGTGGCCCACAGCTCGGCCTGACGGGGGAGTTGTGGCTTGCTCCATTCAAAGTTCCACGGCTTCTGTGCTGCGTGTGGGGGCTCTAGAAGGGCTCTGGTGTAGGTGGGAACACCTCCGTCATGGAACACTCAGAGCTGAAAAAGGGGACCAGGTTTAGTGGAGAGGAGGGCTTCAGGGTCAGACCTGGGTTTGATTCTTGATTCTGTGAAGAGTGTGAGCAGGTCAGTACACCTTTCTGAGTCTCAGTTTCTACGTCTGTGAAATGGGGACACCAATGCCTCCCTGCTCTGGGTTGAGTAACTGGATACAGTAAAAGAACTGTGTACACACCCAGCATGTTGAGTGCTTGTATCTCCTTTTCTGCCCCACAATGTGGACTGAGAATCACCATTTCATGGGTGAAGACACTGAGATGCATTAAGAACACACATATTTATGACTGTCTTTCATCTGCAAGGCATAGTCAAGGCATTGAGGCTACAGCACTGAAACTTGAAATGCTCCCACAGAAATTTTGTCCTTGGAGAGTCACTAGGATTCCCACAGCTGGTAAGTGCCAAAGGGAGACTAGAACCCAGGACCTTCCAGTGCCTTGTCCAGTGCTCTTCTGTAGCCCTCTCGGCCTGAATTCTGGAAGGTTCAGCATGTATCCCCATGCACCCAGGAGTCCTCATGATGGGGTGCCAGCTTCCCTTCACCCTTGAGAGAAGGTGAACACGTGTCTGACTGGCTAAGACTGAAGAATCTGAGGTCTTAAGAATGAAGCCCCTGGATAGGGCTGGCCCCAGGTGGTGCTGGCAAATGAGGGAATGGCGATTTCTTCCTTGATAGGTGCAGCCCACTAGGAGTCAGGGCTATAGAAGCGTTTGAAATTACGTGGAGCTGACCCTCTGCAATTTCCTGTGCCCCATCACCTTCTGGCAGTGTTACACAAATTGTCCCTGTGGACGTTGGTGGTTTGCTGGGTTTTATAGCTCTGAGACTTAGACTTATTTTTCTCATGTACCTCTTAGGTTTGTACATGTACCCCTAAGAGTTACTAGAAGGGATTATAGAATCATGGGCTCCCAAAACCATTCTATTCTTGCCTTTAGGGTAAATGAACAAACAAACAAACAAACAAAAAAACCTGTTTCAGAAAGAGTGTGATTTCATCTAATGGGTGTTCTCATGGGAACTTCATGAAAACCAATATAAATTAAATCCCCAATAGCCCTTAAACCCATTATCCAGATTTCCAGCCTCTTTGGGGGCCTGTATTAGGACTCCATCCATCTGTTTGTTATCTTGACTTTTTCAGAAGAGTGACACTAATACTGATTATAACTTGCTGTCTGACTGCAGTGTGCATCCACACTACAGAGTGTAAACTAGAGTCTTGTATGGACAAAGTCTCTCTGCCTCACACCATGTTATCTCATCCATATTATAATCACATTGTTTAGGGAACGATGGGCTTTCAACTATGACTAAAAACACACTATCTCAGGACATACTTGTCTATAATGTAATTACAGGGCTTTTAGCCATGACTGAAAACATACTCTCTCTCAGGACATAACTGTTTATAAAATAATGACAGGTAGCTCTGTTCACTGATATTCACTGATGTGTCTCTGCATACCAATGACAATAATTAAGATTTTTTTTTGCCTTTGTAGAACTTCTTTATTATATTCATTTTTTTCCCTCAAACCATCTTTTTCAACTTCATTATCAAACAGATAATCATGAGTCATTTTGCGAGGGACCTTGGTCTAAGTTAAGTGATGATCTTTGAAAACTCAGAAGTGTGAGGAGAAAGGAAAAAAATGGACATCAATGCTTAGATTTCATAAAGTCTCACACACAACTATAAACCTGAGCTCAGGTAAATTTGATAGGAGTCTTTTAGTTGCAAGCGATGAAAACCCAACTCAAATTGGCTTCAGCAAAAAGAAGAAGGATTTGTTGATTCAAATAACTGAAAAAGCTACAGGCAATGCCTTCAGGCATAGCTGGATTCAGATGCTCAAACAACATTTCCAGGAATCTGTCTGTCTTCTTTCCTCAGCTTTGTTTTTCTCTATATAGGAGGAGGAGGCTCTGCAGTTGATAACAAAGATGGTTGCCTGCAGCTCCAAGCTTATATCCCACCAGTTTGGCACGTGAAGCAGAAAGATAAAGCCTTTTCCCAAATAAATAATTCTAGCAACTATCCTTAGATTGATTCTCATGGGCCTGTTTTTGTGATGTGCCCATTATGAGACAATCTTCATCGTTAGGGGAATAGAAGGCTCTGATGGGCTAGGCTTGGTTCACACCTGGAGCTAGATCTAGGGCCACACCCAAAAGAGGATGGACTGACAGAGGAAGAGAGTGGTTTCCAAAAAAAAAAAAAAGGGAAATTGGAGCTGTTACCAGAAGGAGGAGAAATGAATGTGGGTAGGCAAAACCAATCCATTTCCAGAACATACTGAGTCAGGGAACTAGGTTCTGAGACCAAACCACATATGTCTTCTCACTTTAAGGGATGAATGATTTCAGGTTAAACAGAGGGAATAAAGCAGAAAGTAGAATCCCTGTCATGGTTCTTACCAGCAAAGTGGACACAAAGAACAGGGCTGGTACCAGTGATAAACTAAACATGGCCACAAAGCCCTGTGTGGACGCAGAAACTCTCCAGCCCCATGAGAAAGCCACTTAGTCAATCTTGTTCCATGCACTCAAGCAACTCTCTGCTGCCACCTCCAAGACATAAGAAACGATGAGAGGATTTCTCCTCAGGAGACAGCACTTGGGGACTCTGTCATTTTTCCCTGGCTCTTCTCAATTAGGACCTACCTGTCTGAGACAGCCCAGTAACCACAGAGCCCAGCAGGGGCTCGTCTTGGGGTATGCTTTGGGTTCTCCCAATAACCTCATGTCATTCCATTTTAGATGTTGGACTGGACACTATATCCTTTCAGTTCCTCCTTGTTGTCACTCACTCCCCTACTGATCCAGCCCTGAGTTCTTGGGTCTTCTTACTTTTCCAGTGGCTCTCCTCAGAGGTCCCACCAGAACACCAATGCTAACCTCTCTCCCTCAGCCTGCAGGATCAGTGGTGAGTGGGGTCTTTTCCCAGCTGGCCCTGGGCCACCTCCTTCAGCTTCAGATGTTCATGCTCTCTTAGCCACTGTCCAGCCTGGCACCTTGAGACCTCCTTATGAGATTTCCCTGATGACCTTTCTCTTGTTCTAAGCTCTTTGGTCCTTCCTTGGGTCCCTAAATTGAAGCTTCTTATTTTCTTCTAAATCCCTAGGTTTTCTAGGCTCTCTAGTGCCTTTTTCAGAACCTCTAGAAGGCCTCATTTTTGTCATCAGTCCACCCTATGGCATCAACAGTTTACCTCACCCCCTTAGTAGACCTTGACTCCATGATACACTCGAGATGCTTCAAAATATTAAGCACTTGCATGGCATAGGCACTGACCAATCAGAATGGGCATTGGCATTAGATACAGAGTTCTGGGGCCCCTGCTGGATAAGGTATTAACTCTTTTGTTGCTGGATCATACTGGTAGTCCTGGGAGTTCCAGGGGAGGGGCAGCTGGGGCAGGGTTCATGGGGTCGCTATTTACCAGCAAATATATAACCTGTGCACCCCTGCTGAACATTCACTCAACACATACTTCTCCCAGATGGGCACACATCCAGTACCTCCCACCCAGGGCCAGACCTCAGTTCTGGTTTTGGCTTCACTGTGTACAAGCTATGGGACTTGAACAATTCACTTTGGCTTCTTTATGTCTTGGGTTTGTCATCCGTCAATGAAGATAACAATGCCCACTATACAGAGCTGTTGCAAGTATTAACTGAGATCAAGTGTCTTTAAGAAGCCTTTGCAAACTTCAAGTGCTGTTGTTATTGACAATCCAATTCTCTTGGCTTTATGCAAAAATACCCTGAAAATCATTATAACTTTTGGAGAAAGGGATTTTTAAACTTTAATCACATTAATCTCCATCCCTTTGTGAATTCAAATCATTTTTAGAGAGGGAAAAAAAAATCAGCCTTAGAGTAGGTAGCTACCTTCCCAATGTAATTTGAGAAGTTTTGAACAGAATACAAATATATCTCCTACTATCCTAAAACTGAGGAGCTCTGGTGGCATAATTCCTAAAGCATCTGACTGCTAACCAAAAGGTTGGTGGTTCAAACCCACCAGCCACTCCGTGGAAGGAAGACTGCAAGGGAGTTTGTTTTTTATCCTGAAACTATGTCATGAAAACTTTCTTTTCATCATTACAGATGATAAATACCCCCCACAGACCACTGCATTAAGAGGACAGCAGCCATTTACACTGTAGCATGAGCTGTTTTTCTCCTAATTCTGACAGAGAACACTAAGGCGGTGGTTCTCAATTTTTTGTTTTTCGTTACAGGAACTTTTTTTTTTGTCCCAAATAAAACAGCTGACTTTGCCTTCTCAGAATACTCTTCAATTAAATGACCAAGAAATTTGAGAAAGTAGGGAAATTTTTTAAAAAGTTAAGTTATTTGATACGTATACTGAAGTATTTAGAGGGAAGTATACTGATAGCTGCAATTTATTCTGAAATGCATCAAAAATAAGGGACTGAAGATATGTGATAAGGCAAGTATGTTGTTGTTGTTGTTTGCCGTCGAGTATAGTAAAATGTTAATAGAAGAAGCTAGGTAGTGAGTAGACCAGTGATCACTGTTCAGTACTTTCAACTTTGCTGTATGTTCAAAAATATTTACAGTGTGACTTATGAGAGCTCGAACTTGACAGAACTGCCTTGCTTTTCCAGGTCTTGCAAGTTTTCTGCCTTTGACAGGTTATAATCTTGCCACCTTTCTATTGTTCATTTTAGTGGAGAATATTTGAGTTTTCCTTCTCTGACAGGTTTCTACCTTACATAGATTCTGGCTTTCACAGGTTTTACTGTACAATCGAATGTTGAGGAAAAGTTAAGTTACTAGGAGTTTGGCAGGTGGAGAAGACTGGAGAAAAGGCCTTTCCCACAAAGGATACACTCCGAAAAACCAAACTCACTGCCATCAAGTCGTTTCCGACTCATAGTGACCCCCTTTGGGTTTCCGAGACAGTAAATCTTTATGGAAGTATATTGCCCAGTCTTCCTTACACGGATTGGCTAGTGGGTTTGAACTGCTGACCTTCTGGTTAATAGTCAAGTACCTTATCACTATGCCACTAGAGCTCCACAGAGGATATAGTCTGTGAGAAGTCAAGGATAATGAGTATCTCAGGGCTTATAGTATGGAAACCGAGTTGATGATACAAACCTGGGTTTGAATTCCAGCTCTAACACTCTCTAGCTGTATGGCCTAACATTTACTTAACCTTTGTGAGCTTTGATTTACCATATGTAAAATGGGGATGATAACATTGCTTGTATTTTTTTTAAAAATAAGTAAGTAAATAAAATAAGGATTGTTATAAATCACTTGACATACTACTTTACCCCAAAATGAGCACTCTAAACATTAGCTATTACAGTGAGAAGCCTGGAAAGCAATCTGGGAGCTATTATTGGTAGCTACCGTGGAGTAGGGCCCCAGGCACGAGATCAGACCACTGTGATCCGTAGGGTTTTCACTGACTGATTTTTGAGAAGTAGATCACCAGCCTTTCTTGTTAGACTGTCTTAGTCCATCAGTTCTGCTGAAATCTGTTCATAGCAATATGCAAATCTCCATTGACAGATAATGCACTTGAGGTGCATTGGCTGGGAATTGAACCTGCTTCTCCTCCATGGAAGGTGAGAATTCTGCCACTGCCCCAGGAAACTATTATCTCACTGCTATTGAGACTCATAGCAACCCTAGAGGACAGAGTAGAACTGCCTCACAGGGTTTCCAAGGCTGGAAATCTTTACAGAAGCAGATTACTTCATCTTTCTCTCACGGAGCAGCTAGTGGGTTCCGACCACTGACCTTCTGGTTAGCAGCTGAATGCCTTAACCATGCGCCACCAGAACTCCTTGGGGAACTATTATACAGACTGGTGGTTAAGTTTGTGTGTCAACTTGGCTAGGCCTGGTTTGGTGGCTGGGCAGCTGGATGTTAGTATTCCCCTTGATGTGACTAGTAATCAACTCCATGGTGGAATCTACTGTGAGCAGCTGAGTAGCTGCCTTTGGGAATGTGGTCTGCTTCCTGTATATAAGGAGAAGCCTTCAGGAATGGTCTCTAGCTTATGACATGCTTGAACCCTGCATGTAGCTGTGTTGTTGTTCAGCAGCCTGCCATGCTCTGCCAGCCTTGGCACTTTCAATGGACTCGAATTAATGGCCTGCCATGTGGTTTGGTAACACCAGGACTGAGGTTTATTTGTCAACCTTGGGCTTGTTAGCCTCAGCAGCCAGTAGCTGCCTGAGTGAAGAGATGCCTCCAGCTTCAGTGGGCTGGGAACAGGAGGCAGAGCTGAAGCCTAAGGTCAAGGGGCTTTCACATAGCCCCTAGAGTCTAGCACTTTGAACTTAGACTTAAAGCCTCCAAACTGTAAGAGAATAAACTGCTGTTTGTTAAGGTCATCCTATTTGTGGTATATTCCTGTCAGAGTGGGACAGAGGTAACCAGAACACAGACATTGAATACCATCCCACTGAGCTCGTCATTTATCAGGAATCCATATCGTTCCATTCCTAAGATGTGCTCTATCACAAGGAAAACAAGAGGGGAAAATATATTTTCATTTTTATTCTACTCTGGGCAATAAGCTTCAGTTATCATCTGTAACTCCTGCCTACAGTCTCCCACAGACTCTGGGTGGTCTTGCCTCCCCTGAGTGTCCAAAGGTGCCCACTCAAACAGCTCACACAGATGGGAGAAGGTGCTGCAGCTGCTCTGTTTTATTTGCTTACACCCCCTTTGCACAGAGAAACTCTGCTTTCCCTACCTCTGACACCTACCCTGTCTCTCTATAGAAAAGCTCCACCCCAGGCAGGATACTGCTGCAGGCCTTGGAGGTATTAGTGAGGGTTCCCTCCCCAAACCTCTTACAAATGAACTCTACAACAACCCATTACATTCCTATGCATCCTCTCTTTCACTCTTGACACACCCTGGGAGATAGGCAAGGCAGGTATCTTGTCACCCATGACTACCATCAGAGTCAAGGGGCCAGACTTGAGCCCACTTCTCTTTTACCCAGTCCAGGGTCCCTTCCTCTACACAGGTCTCACTTGCTTCCTCTTATTTAGAAGGATGGTGTCAGATAATCATCCCCACCCCCAAGAAGTAATCAGAGAGAAAACCCTGTAATATTGAAAGGAAATAAAAAGTTTGAAGCTGATGGCCATCTGCAAGGATGATGTAGTCTTTCCTATCAAAAGTGACTCCACCAGCTGTGCAATAGCAAGGTGTTTTCTCCCCAGTGGAAGACAGATTTGCATGTTTAAGACCTGTGGCCAAGATGCATCCTGTAGCCATGGAACAGGACAGAGCAGCACTGACCTCTGTTGGTTCTAAAGGGCTGACCACCCATCACCACCACCACCACATAGGGAAACCAGCTGACTTCTTTGTGGCCCTGAGGAAATGAGGTCTGAGAATGGAGGACTCAAAGCAGGACTCCACACGCTGGTGGCCTGGAGGCACCACAGGAAGAGCCAAAGGGAGGAAGAGAGGCCCTGGTCCTTGTACCTACCTCCCAGGGGAGGCGAGGCAGAGAGCCTCAGCCATTCCCAAACATGCCGCCTCCCTTTTCCACCCCCTGCTCTCACTTTTCTTTGTTTTTTGTGACCTTGACTGCTAATCAAAAGGTTGGAGGTTCTGAGACCACCCAAAGGCACATCAGAAGAAAGTCCTGGTCATCTACTGCCAAAAGCTCAGTCATTGAAGACTCTACAGGACAGCTCCTGCAGTCTGACACACAGGACTACCATCAGTCAACATTGATTCAACAGCAAGTGGTTTTTGACTTTTTTCAAGAGTGTGAGCCAGTTGTCTTGTCAGACATTTCACAGCCTGGATTCGTCTGATTGTTTCCTCAATGAGTGGACTCAGGATAAACATTTTGGCAAGTGTCCTTCCCAATGCACCATATTTGGAGACTTAGGGTGTCAGGTGGTTTCACCATGGAAGATGCAATGCTAGAACATTTGGAAAAGGTTGAGGTTACCCTAATTTTATGTTAAGAATCAGAGATCAAAACTGCCTGCCTGAGGCTTTCAGATACATCTTAGAGGTCACAGGCTGGGGTTTCTGTTCTTTACTATCTATTCTCTGTGGTCTGTGACCAGCTGGCCTTCCCCTTCTCCCAGGATCCCAGGTGGGATTTGCTCTTTTATTCTCAACAAAGGCAGCCTCCCTTTCTCAAGGGGCCCTCTGTCTAGTACCATCTGCCCTTCGTATTCCTGATTGTAACCGGCACATTTGCACACTGCACTTGTGTGTACTCTTTCTGGAGAGTCCCTCCCCCAGACCAATCTATAAATATTTGTGTTCTGGCTACCTCATACCACTCTGACAGTAATACACCACAAATGGGATGGCCTTAACAAACAGGAGTTTATTCTTACAATTTGGAGGCTTTAAGTCCAAGTTCAAAGTGCCAGGCTCTAGGTGCTGAGTGAAAGCCCCTCAGCCTTAGGCTTCAGCTCTGCCTCCAGCTCCCTGCCCACTGAAGCTAGAAGCATGTCTTCACTCAGACAGCTGCTGGCTGCTGAGGCTGCCAAACCCAAGGTTGACAAGTAAAAAGGCACAGTCCTGATGTTACCAAACCACATGGCAGGCCATTAATTCAAGTCCATTTTAAGTTCCAAGGTGAGCAGAGCATGGAAGGCTGCTGAACAGTGAGATGGCTACATGCAGGGTCTAAGTGTGCCATAAGCTAGAGACAATTCCCAAAGCTGCTGCTTATACATGGGAAGTGGACCACATACCCAAAGCAGCTACTCAGCTGCTTATGGTAGATCCCATGTCAGTCTCATTGTGGGGAATAACTACCACCACCTGCCCAGCTACTCAGCCAGGCCTAGCCAAGTCGACACAAAAACATAAACACCACAATTTGTATCTAATGTAATATGGAACTCTGGTGGCACAGTGGTTAAGTGCTTGGCTCCTAACTGGAAATCTGCAGTTCGAACCCACCAGCCACTCCATGGGAGAAAGATGAGGCACTCTGCATCCATTAAGATTACACCCTTGGAAAACCTATGGGTCAGGTTTACTCTATCCTATAGGGTCCCTATGAGTCAGATTCATCTCAACAGCTATGTTTTTTTCTTTAATACAACATACTTCTCTGATAACTACCCACTTTCTCTGCAAGACCTCTTTCTTTAAAGCCTTTTCCATTTATCTGACTCCAAATCTCAACTGCATGCTAATCTATGCTTAACACCCATCTTAACTCTTACTAGCAAAGAGGTCACAGTCCCTGTCCTTGTGAAGCTGCTGCTGTAGTAGCAGTAGTAGCAGTTGAAGGCGGGGGAAGTGCCTAGAGCAATTCTAGCAAGAAGAGGCAAGCTTCTCTCTTGAATAATGTTTCTAATATTTGGGGCACCCCTGGATATTAGAAATCTAGCACCTTTTACTAAAAGCCATCTAAACAAACAAAGCAAAATAAAGATCCAATTCAGACCAGAGTTGTTGTTGTTATGTGCCGTCGAGTCGGCCCCGACTCATAGTGACCTCTCCTTGGGTTTCCGAGGCAGTATCACTACGGAAGTAGGATTGCCCAACCTTCCTTCCGAGGAGTGGCTGGTGGGTTTGAACCGCCAGCCGTCTGGTTAGCAGGCAAGTGTCTTAGCCACTATGCTACCAGAGACCAGAGTTACTACTTAGTATTTCCAAACCTTCTGAGCACGAGAAGAACTTTTTATGATCAAAAATGCTTGTAGATCAATCTGTGCCTGATGGTACTTGTACTTTAATATTATGTATATTACATAATGACAGAAAGCTACTCAGAATTTAAACTCACTGCCGTCAAGTTGGATGCGACTCATAGCAACCCCTCCTTGGGTTTCTGAGGCGATATCACTATGGAAGTAGATTGCCCAATCTTCCTTCCAAGGAGTGGCTGGTGGTTCAAACCCACTAGCCTTCTGGTTAGCAGTCACATGCCTTAGGCACTATGCCACCAGAGCACTCAGAACTTAGGAACACTTAAAAACCCATTAAAAAATTATTTATTAACACAAGAAAATCAACACATATTTGAGAAGAGTAGTACACACCAGCTCCCTAGTTACCCACTATCTTGTTAGCCAACATTTCAAATTTACAATAGTAAAAAATCTACTGTCCAACTATTCTGCACATTAATGACATATATGCAGCCACAACAAATGGCCAAGGTGCAAGGCAAAAGTAACAATGGCGGTGATGGTTAAGGATCTATGTCAGTTTGGCTGGGCCATGATTCTTACTGGTTTGGCAGTTACGTAATGATGCAGTCACCCTCTGCTTTGTGATCTAATGTGATCCTGCATTTTCCCATATCAGTTTTCAGGAAGCTGCTACCTCTCTTAAGGGGGAGTGGGAGAATAAAATCAGGAGGTGATGTTACTTTCAGAGCCTAATGGCCATGGTCCTCAGAAGAAGCTCTAACCAGAAAAACAAACCCACTGCCATTGAGTCAATTCCAATTCGTAGCAACTATAGATCAGAGTATAACTGCTCTATAGGGTTTCCAAGCCTGTAAATCTTTATGGAAGCAGACTGCCTCATCCTTCTCCCACAGAGTGGCTGGTGGGTTCAAACTGCCAACCTTTTGGTTGGTAGCTTAATGCTTTAACCACTGCACCACCAGAGCACCTTAGAAGAAGCTCAAGGAACCCTTAAAAAGATGAGAGGGAAGAAGAGAAATATTCCAGCTTCTCTCCTCCTCCTGCCAGCTAATCTCCCATCAGTGTCTCCCATTGACCAAACCAGCTGTAGAGCAAATGACACCTGGAGCCTGGGAGGTCAGCCCCTGGGATACAGAGCGGAGCAAGGGAAGGGTGAGGCATGGCTCTGAGGACAAACAACACTCAACCCACATCGTCATCCATTCCTACCTTGTTCTGAGTCACCACTCCCTACAACAGACTTGGGTTTGGTCTTTGAATTTATTAGTGTAGAATTTTTAACCCACCTTCCTATATGCCTTTTACATATTTAGTTGGTATAATGATATATTCATCCTCTCAGTCAAATTATTTGTTCTTTTATCTGCTTTCTGTAGAGGTTGAATTACCTTCAAAATTATACGTGGGAATAGTGACCACTCAGCCAGCTCACTGACATTGGTAACTCACAACTAATAATTACATTAGTAACAACCTTCACTGTAAATGAAGCACTTTTACATATATTATGCTGTTTGGTCCTCATAAAGGAGCTCTGGTAGCATAATGGGTAAGGCATTTGGCTGCTACCCCCCAGAAGTTCAGTGGTTCAAGCCCACCAAGCCACTCCACAGGAAGAAGATGAGGTAGCCTATTTTTGTAAGTATTTACAGCCTTGGAAACTCAATAAGGATTGCTATGAGTTGGAATCAACTCAGTGTCAGTGGGTTTGGTTTTGGTTTTGCTTGGTCCTCATAAAAACTATGTCAACGGTTATTATTATTTCCATTTTGTAGAAGAATAATCTAAGTCTCAGATACTTTATGTGAAATACTTAAGGCCAAACAACAAATAATGGAGCCAGAATTCAAACCCTGGACTGTCTACGTCCAAATCCCATAATCTTCCCATGATGCTCTGCTGCCTCATAGGAGAAGGAGTTGCCTAGAGGGCACAGTAAGACTTTTCTAGGCTGGTTGTCTGAGTTTAGGAGGAATGAGAGAATACGTTTTAAATGTGCAAAAATATGCTAGGTGATCCAGAGATGAAAATTACACTATGGACCTACATAACACCAGGACAACCTAGCATAACACTCTGAAGAGATTACATTCTCTCTGAAGAAATTACACTCTTGCCCTGTACACATCTAGAGTCAGTATTTGAATAAATGGGGCTGGATCTCCTAGAAGCGTGAGTATAACAGAAGTAGGCACCCTCCCAAACCTGACAGAGGGGTGAGGGAGAGAGGGAGAGTATGTGCCAGGTTTCAGTCTCCCTGTCTCTCCTAGATAAAGGACACTCAGTGGAACTGGGGACATGTTTATACTAAAAAGTTATTTGTTGTTATCTGAAATTCAAATTTAACTGACTGTCTTGTAATTTGCTAAATCTGGCAACCTTACTTCAAGGTGGGTGATGATCCATTGTGCCAGGTGTGTGTGGCGGGGAGAGGTGCTGGGAGAATTCTGAGCACAAGAGCCCATATGGCTCTGCTTTGGCCATCTGTGCTCTGTGCATGCCCATCCTGCACAGGTGCAGAAGTGGAAGGAAGGCCTGGGAAGGGATTCCCAGTGTGCAGCAAGTACTGCTGTTTTGTACTGGAGATTCCCCCTCTGGTAAGGAAAGCTAACCTGTCCTGAAATGAAAGTTAAAGTTAATTTAACTTATTTCACTTAGCTTTTCTATCATTCTGGTTTTACTAGTGAGTATTCAAATCTGGCTTGGAAGTTAATATTCGCCTTCTAAATGTGTATCCTTGTTTGAAGAAGGGAAAAGAGGAAGGGGCCCAAGATAGCCTAGAAGTATCAGGCAAAGGTCTGCACGGTGCGACTCTGGGTGGATAGGTGAGGAGGTTCAGGCAGCACTGGTGCTGGTGACCCAGGAAGAGGATGGAGAACAGGCTCTGTGACCCTTCCTAGGGGGATGTCAGAGAGAGGATAGGCAGATGGAATGGTGGGGCCAGGTGCTTCCTTCTGCTTTTGAGTAATGCAGAGCTTGGAGGGGATGCCATTGAGTAATTAGCTTCCCAACTGGAGGGTAGTCAGTTCCCACCAACAGAGAGGGAAATTATGTAATTTTTCTTGGTAACTCATCCTGCAGCTCAGGGAGGGAGGCCTGGGGGCTGCTTCCACTAACCAGCTGTGTTCTTAGTTGCAGTCAAGTCAGCTTCAACTGGTACCGACCCTATGTAAAACAGAAAGAAACACTGCCTGGTCCTACACTATCCTCACAATCTTTCCTATGTTTGAGCACCTCTTTGCAGCCACTGTGTCAATCCGTCTCATGAGTCTTCCCCTTTTTTGCTGACCCTCTACTTACCAAATATGGTATCCTTCTCCAGGGACTGGTCCTTTCTGATAACATGACCAAAGTATAATAGACGAAGTCTTGGCCATCCTCACTTTTAAGGAGCATTCTGGCTACACTTCTTCCAAGACAGATTTGTTCGTTTTTCCAGCAGTCCATGGCACAGTCAGTACTCATTTCCAGCATCACAATTCAAATGCATCAATTCTTCTTTGATCTTCCTTATTCACTGTCCATCTTTCACATGCATATGAGAGGTTTGGAAAATACCATGGCTTGGATCAGGGATACCTTAGTCTTCAAAGTGGCATCTTTGGTCTTCAACACTTTAAAGAGGTCTTTTGCAACAGATTTGCCCAATGCAACATATTGTTTGATTTCTTGACTGCTGCTTCCATGGGCTTTGATTGTGGATCCAAGTAAAATAAAATCCTTTACAACTTAAATCTTTTGTCCGTTTATCATGATGTTGCTTATTGGTCCAGTTGTGAAGATTTTAATTTTCTTTATGTTGAGTGTAATCCATACTGAAGACTGTAGTCCTTGATCTTCATCAGTATGTGCTTCAGGTCCTCTTTACTTTCAGCTAGCAAGGTTGTGTCATCTGCATATCACAGGGTGTTAATGAGTCTTCCTCCAATCCTGATGCCGCGTTCTTCCTATACAGATTGAATAAGTATGGTAAAAGGATACAACCCTGACACACCTTTCCTGGTTTTAAACTGTGTAATAAGTATACCCTTGGGAGCTCTGATGGCATAGTGTCTAAGGCATTTTGACTGCTAACAAGAAGGCTGGGGGTTCAAACTCACCTCAGAAACCCAAGAAGGGGTCGTTGTGAGTTGGATTCAACTCGACAGCAGTGACTTTGGTGGTTTTTTGGTATCCCCTTGCTCAATTTGAACAGCTGCCTCTTGGTCTATGTACAGGTTCCTCATGAGCACAATTAAGCTGGTCACAATTAACCAGTTCTAGAACTTTGGAAAAACCATCTATCCTGTCTGGACCTTTGTATGTACCCTGTAAAAATGTGATGGCGGGGACATATTCCATTTCCCTTAGGGTGTCTCCTAGTTCTAAAGTTCTGTTGGTAAATGTGTATCTTTAAACCTTCTCATGACTCCTGCTCTATGTTCACTGACCAGGCAGGAGGGCTGATAACAACACTTTATTGGTCATCCTTATTATCTCTGAAAATTGCTTTTTCAGTATTCTCTCACTTTTTCCCCCTTTTTCAGGCAAAATACCACTGTCTTTTTTCAGAGACCTATATTCAAATGAGTTAACCAATGAGATCTACTCTTTTCTAAAAGTCTTATGTCAGCAAGACATAGCTCTACTAGACCAGAGGCTACAATTAATATTTTAATCCCAGTCCAACATTCATTTATTAATGGATTCATTCATTTAACAAAATTAAGAAGATTTGAGCTATTGGGAGGAAAGTTTCAGCAGAATTATAAAACACAGGAAACTCCAGGAGACTTGAAACCTTTTCACTCAAGTCCTTTACTTCTCTCTTCTGTTATTGGACTCTTGGGAGTTTCACTGTTCAGCCACCTGTCCATCAAATGATAGAGGCAAAATGAAAAGGAGTTTTTGTTGACAGTTTCAGTGAAAGTTTGAAGATACTGGCTACTTTGAGGTATTTGAATAATCTGTGGGTTTCCACTTCTAGGTGGCTGTGGGTCTCCAAGAACATAGATAAGTGGGAACTGGCTCTTTGTACTGGGAGAGTGCAAAGCAGCCTTCTGGGATCTTACTTGCTTCTTTTCTGCTCTCTGTCCACAGGGCTGCACTTGAGATGGAGTTGCTGCCCCTTTGGCTCTGCCTAGGTTTTCACTTCTTGACAGTGGAATGGAGGGACAGAAGTGGAATGGCCACAGCAGCTTCGCAAGGGGGCTGCAAGTTGGTGAGTTTTCCCTGGGAATCCTGATTGTCTGTCACTCCTGTCTTGACAAAGCTGGGTCAGTTTAGGACGTTGATAGATTGTCAGGCAAAAGAGGGCAGGAAATAAATGTGAACCACTCTGCATCTGCCTAGCATAATGCCATGTGCAAGCTGCTCTTTAACCAAAGGTTTTCTAAGATGATGCTTGTGAAAAGCCAGGCAGTGCCTGTCCCATCTTATTCATACCTCCTGAAAACAAGAAGCTCCAGAGACAAGCCTAGGTCAGACACCTAGAATAACAACACCTTGTTAAAGACCTGGACGGTTGAGCTCCATTAAGGTTGAAGGACCTTAGCCTCAGAGCCTGTGTATGAGCCAACAGCAAGTGCTTAAATAGCTGGCCTGGGGAGCACGTGGTCCATACTGTACTCAGAGCAACATCCTTGACCATGCTTAGGCTTAAGGAGATCCAAGTAGTGGGTACCTGAGCTTTAAGTGACCCTCTCTAGGGCTTTCAGCCTATGCAACAGCAGGCTTGGGTCATAGCAATTGACCATATTTCTAGAAACTTTTTCCCCTTTCCCCATAACTCAATGGTATCAAGAGTCTGCTTGAGAAACATACATTTAATAAACATTCCTTCAGTCCTAGGCATGGGGAAGACAAATTGGACAATGTAATTGTCAATTACAAAATGTAATTGGATACTTACATTCAAGAATGTGTTCTTAAAAGCTGACAGATGTTTACAAAAAACAGCTGTCATTGTTCTTAGCCACTTGTAATAAACTTTAACCCCTACATTCTATAGCATACTCCTTAGAAGCATGGATGGTAAGACTTTGTCTCATGTACTTTGAGCATGTTATTAGGAGGGACCAGTCCCTGGAGGAGTACATCATGTTTGGTAGAGGGTCAGTGAAAAAGAGGAAGACCCTCAATGAGATATATTGACATTGTGGTTGCAACCATGGGCTCAAGCATAACAGTGATTGGGAGGATGGTGCAGGACCAGGCAGTGCTTCCTTCTGTTGTCCGTAGGCTCACTGAGTTGGGACCAACTTGACAGCACCTAACAACAACAACACTCTCTGAAGATTACTTTTTCAGTTTTCCCTCACTTCCCCTCCCCCTTTTCAGGCACAGGGACAGTACTACTCTGTCCCGTAGGGTTGCTATGAGTTGGAATTTACTAAACAGCAATGGTTTTGGTGGGTAGTATAAACAGTTAAGCTGCTAACTGAAAGCCAGATTGGCCAAGTTTAAATCCAAGTTCTATGTCTTAATGGGAGCTCTGGTAGCATAGTGGCTAAGACACTTGCCTGCTAACCAGACGGCTGGCGGTTCAAACCCACCAGCCACTCCTCGGAAGGAAGGTTGGGCAATCCTACTTCCGTAGTGATACTGCCTCGGAAACCCAAGGAGGGGTCGCTATGAGTCAGGTATGACTCGACGGCACATAACAACAACAACAACATGTCTTAATAGATTTTGATAGTTAGGGAGGTGGCACTCTGTGCTTCACTTTCCTCATCTGTAAAGTATGGAAATAATAATGATACCTACCTACCAAGAATACTGTAACAATGGTTTGTTACGAAGATTAAATAAATTAATATACATAAAGTACTGAGAGGAGCTCTGGTAGCATAGTGGCTAAAGCACTTGACTGCTAACCAGAAGGCTGGCGGTTCAAACCCACCAGCCACTCCTCGGAAGGAAGGTTGGGCAATCCTACTTCCGTAGTGATACTGCCTCGGAAACCCAAGGGGGGTCGCTATGAGTTGGGTCCGACTCGACGGCACATAACAACAACAACAACAACAGTGGCGTGGTGGGAGCTCTGGTGGCATAAAGCCTAAGGCACTTGACTGCTAACCAGAAGGCTGGCAGTTCAAACCTACAAGCCACTCCTTGGAAGGAAGGTTGGGCAATCTACTTACATAGTGATACTGCCTAGGAAACCCAAGGGGTATCGATATGAGTTGGGACCAGCTTGATGGCAGTGAGTTTGTTTTTTTGGTTTGGTTTAGTGGCATGGTGCCTACAGCATTTGACTGCTAACCAGAAAGGTATTATTATTAGTCTCTGCTAAACAGACTTCTATCACTCCCTTTCAGGAGCAATAGATTAACTTTATGGTAATCATTCAGGGGTTACCAGATATAGAAATAGGCGGAAATAAGGTGTGGATTCTTTGACAGCCCTTCAGGGTTCAGCCTAGCCTCTGCGCCTGACCCTCTCCAGTCTAGTGGACAGGAGAAGGGGCTCAGCTGTCAATGAGATCAAAGAGTGGATTTCCTGTGGCTCTTTCAAATTGAGAAGTCCCTGGGCAGTGCAAAGGAGTCCTTGTGATGCAGTGGTTAAGTGCTCAGCTGCTAACCAGAAGGTAGGCAGTACAAACCCACACAGGGACTCCACAGCAGTCTGCTTCCATAAAGATTTACAAACTTGGAAATCCTATGGGGCAGTTCTACTCTGTCCTGTAGGGTTGCTATGAGTTGGAATTTACTAAACAGCAATGGGTTTTGGTGAGTAGTATGAACGGTTAAGCGCTCAGCTGCTAACTGAAAGGTTGGCCATTCAAGTCTACCCAGAGATGCCTCAGAAGAAAGGCCTGGTGATCTACTTATTAAAAAATCAGACCTCATGGAGTACAATTCTACTCTGACACATATGGGGTTGCCGTGAGTTGAAATTTACTCAATGGCAACTGGTTTGCTTTTCTTTTCTTTTGAATTGAGGGCTGAGAGTTTAAGACTCCTAGTACCCTCTATTGCCCTTCACTGCATGAGCATACAATTTTCTAATAAAGTGGACACAGTAGAACTCTCGTGGACTCTGAAAGCCACTTGGTCCCTCTGCAGCACTTCAGTGGGGCCACCAGAACTTGTGAAGGCATGACCCTGTAGCTGCAGAATCTCTCAGCTTTGGGAAGGCCCCTAACCACAGCATTCTCCAGAGAGTCCCCATAGAGAGGGGAGAGCAAAACCTACTCAACTAAAGAAATACACCTTGTTTCTGGATGGAGAGATTCAAATTTGTAAAGATGTCAGTTCTTCCCCCAAATTAATTCATAACACACTTCAAATAAAAATTCCAGAGACTTTGCTGGGGAGAATTGTGTAAAGGGAACTTGAAAACTTCATTCTTACATTCATCTGGAAATTAGAAACAGCTCAAATGCTCAACAATAGGAGAGCAAGTAATTATATCATGCTAATAATTATGTTGTGGTTATTGTTATATGCCATGGCGTAGGACCCGACTCATAGCAACCCCTCTTTGGGTTTCCGAGGCAGTATCACTAGGGAAGTAGATTGCCCCATCTTCCTTCTGAGGAGTGGCTGGTGGGTTTGAACTGCCAGCCTTCTGGTTAGCAGTCAAGTGCCTTAGCCACTATGCTACCAGAGCTCCCATAATGTAATATGTTGTTGTTATTTGCCGTCGAGTCGGCCCCGACTCATAGGGACTCCTCCTTGGGTTTCCGAGGCGGTATCACTACAGAAGTAGATTACCCAACCTTCCTTCCGAGGAGAGGCAGGAGGGTTTGAACCCCCAGGCCTTCTGGTTAGCAGTCAAGTGCCTTAGGCACTATGCTATCAGAGCTCTGGCTAATAATTATAGCTAACATTTATTAAGCATTTATGTGCCAAGTTCTGTTTACATGAACAATCACATTGAACCCTAAAAAAAGAAAAAGAAAAAAAAAACTATGAAACTATGAGAAAATTACAAGTATAATTTCCATTTGACAGACGGGATGATGGAGGACCTACCTGATTGAAATAACCAACTCAAAATCACCCATCTGATAAAAAGCAGAACTAAGATTGGACCCCAGATTGCCTGACCTTAGAACTCTTGTTCTTAACTACCATACTAATCATGCAATGCACTAATAAACAACTGCTAAAAGGGATATCGGGAGCTCTGGTGGCACGATGGTTAAGCGCTCAGCTGCTAACCATGGGAGAAAAGACCTGGCAATCTGCTCCTGTAAAGATTTCAACCTTGGGAACCCTAGGGGGCAATTCTGTAGATGCTATAGAATCAATGCCACATAACAACAACCAAAAGAATATGATTGAATTGATTTATGTTGCTAGAGCACTATGTCTATCATATATTGTTGACAAAAAATTGATTACTGAACAGATTATAGACTGTGGTCTCATTTTGTTAAAGTGAAAAATGGGATAGATAATATCTTTTTTAAAATATCAATAGGATATATAACAAAAGATTAGTGGTATTTCTCTGAGGGAGAAGCTGAGATTAATGAAGAATTTAATTTTCTATACTTTTATGCTGCACCAATTTTTAATCATTAGGAGGTTTTATTTTTTAATGATCAGATGAAGCACTTGAGAATGCAGAAGTTAATTTCTTGCCCAGGATCCAAAGCTGGGAAGTGGCAGAGCTGAATTCAGACTTGAGTCTGTTACCCTCTGTCTTAGTTATCGAGTGCGGCTATAACAGAAATACCACAGGTGGGTGGCTTTAATGAACATACATTCATTCTCTCACAGTTTAGGCTGAAAGTCTGAGTTAGGGTGCTGGCTCAAGGGGAAGGCTTTCTCTGTGGGCTCAGGAGGAGGCTCCTTGTCCCTTTCCAGCTTCTGTTCCTCAGCTCCTTGGAGATCTTCATGTGTTGTGTATCTTCCTCTCCATTTTTTACATCTCAAAAGTGATTGTTTTATAATACTAACTATATAGATATGGTCTCATTAACATAACAAAGAAAACCCTATTTCTAAATGAGATTATATCCATGAGTCCAAGCAAAAAAACCAAACATACTGCCACTGAGTTGATTCTGACTCATAGTGACCCCCTTTGGGTTTCTGAAACAGTAAATCTTTATGCAAGTAGATTCCCTAGTCTTCCTTCCACAGAGTGGTTGGTGGGTTTGAACTGCCAACCTTGGTTGGCAGTCACAATGTCTTAGGCTATACCACCAGAGCTCCACAAGTATTAAAAAAAACAAAACAAACTCACTGCCATTGAGTTGGATTCAACCCCTCCTTGGGTTTCCTAGGCGGTATCACTATGGAAGTAGATTGCCCAGCCTTCCTTCCGAGGAGTAGCTGGTGGGTTTGAACCGCCAGCCTTCTGGTTAGCAGTCAAATGCCTTAGGCACTACATCACCAGAGCTCCTACTCCACAAGCATAGGGGTAGGATTCACAACACGTATATTTGGGGAACACAATTCAATCCGTAACATCCTCCAAACCTGTGCTTCTTCCTCTATAGCAGGATTTTCTAAACTCCACTAGTCCACTAGGCCCCTGGTACTGAAGGAGCTCTGGTGGTGTAGTGAGTAAGGTAATACAGTGAGTAAGACATTTGGCTGCTAACCAGAGGGTCAGTGGTTCAAACCCACCAGCTGCTCCATGGGAGGAAGATGAGGTGATCTACTTCTGTAAAGATATACAGCCTTGGAAACCCACTGGGGGTCACTATGAGTTGGAATCAACTTGATGGCAGTGGGTTTGGTTTTTTGTTTTCTGTTGGGCCCACAATTTCAGCCAATCACGAGCTTTGTCTTACTGACTAAACTGTAGAAAGGCAGGTCATTGCTCTCCCATCCCATCACTTAAAACTCTTTTTTTCCTGGACCCATAAGGGGTATTCTACCTTCATTTGTTCTTGCCAATCTTGCAAAACAATGGGTTGAGTTAAAGTATCCTGAGGCTTGTGTGGTGTCTGTGATGAGGCCAGGGGCACCTCCATTCCACCTGCCTTCTGTCCCTGCACAGTCATAGCAGGATGGTATTCAGAAAGAGGATTGAATTGGACATTGGGAGCTCTGGGCTCTGGTCCCAGCTTTTCACTTCTCCTCACTCCTCCCACTTTACTGTACAATCCTGTGCAATTTGAGGTGGATTGACCTCTAAGGTCTCTGTAGACTCATCAAATTGGTATCCATCTAGATGTAGGGAAACCTTCCAGGTAAAACCACTTCTGGTAAAATGAAGATGCAACAACATTACAGGTTCCTGGGCAGTGTTTCTGTTGGATGTGTTCTGGAGATAGTAATGACAACGTGATAAACCAAAACCAAACCCACTGCTGTCAAGCCAGTTCTGATTCACAGTGACCCCACAGGGCAGAGTAGAACTGCCCCTGTATGAATTCCAAGGCTATAATCTTTACAGAAGCAGACTGACACATCTTTCTCCCATGAAGCGGCTGGTGAGTTTGAACCACTGACCTTTGGGTTAGTAGCCGAGCACTTAACCACTGTGCCACCAGGGCTCCTTGTAACAATGCAGTAGTGACTATTTACCACATGCTGACTATATGGCAGGTGCTGTGCTAAGTTCTTTGTGTGTTCTCTCATTTAACCTCACAACAATCCTCCAAAGTAGGAATTACTTTTCTCACCCAAAGTCACACAGGAAATAAGTGGCTGAGGTGGGTTTCAAATCCAGGTAGATATCTGGTTTTCCTTCTCATAGTGAAAATTAAACTGCAAGTACAGTTGTCACCTCCTGGCACCTGATGAACAGGTGCCTAGATCTTTCTCTAACCCTCTGTGTATTTCAAGTGATGTCTGCAAGTCAGCTCCTAGCTACCTATTGAAGTATGATGGTAAAGAACAAAGAAAAGTTCCTTTTCATTCTAAATTTTCCTATCCTATTGTAGCTCATGATCTCTAGAGCCACTCCCAGTGACTATAGGAAGTCTTATAAATGAACTAAGTTCCTCTGTATGAACTTCTGCCTCTAAGGCCTCTTTCCTGCTGACCAGTCTGTTTTTGGACCTAGGTGGGTAGAGTTGCCGACTGTCGAGAGCAGCACCTTGTTTCAGTGCCCAGTGATCTCTCACCCCATTCCCAGACGCTCATTCTGGATGCCAACCCTCTCAAGACCCTGTGGAACCATTCCCTCCAGCACTACCCTCACCTGGAGAGCCTCAGTCTGAACAGCTGCCATCTGGAATCCATTAGCCGTGGCGCCTTCCAGGAGCAAGCCCAGCTGCACAGCCTGGCTCTCGCTGACAACGCTCTCTCAGAGAACTACAAGGAGACAGCAGCTGCTTTCCACTCCCTCCAGGACCTGCGGAGGCTGGACTTATCGGGGAACTCCCTGACAGAAGACATGATGGCCCTCATGCTCCAGAACCTCTCATCGCTGGAGTCTGTGTCCCTGGCGAGGAACACCATCATGAGGCTCGATGACTCTGTCTTTGAGGGTCTAGGGCACCTCCATGAGCTGGATTTACAGAGGAACTACATCTTTGAGATCGAGGGTGGTGCTTTTGATGGCTTGATGGAGCTTAGACATCTCAACCTGGCCTATAATAACCTTCCTTGCATTGTGGACTTTGGCCTTACACAGCTACGGTTCCTCAATGTCAGCTACAATGCCCTAGAGTGGTTCCTGGCTTCAGGGGGAGAGGATGCCTTTGAGTTGGAGACACTGGACCTCTCTCACAATCAGCTGCTATTTTTCCCGCTCCTGCCCCAATGCAGCAAGCTGCATACCCTCCTCCTACGGGACAATAACATGGGCTTCTACAAGGACCTGTATAACACCTCGTCACCAAAGGAGATGGTGGCCCAGTTCCTCCTTGTGGATGGCAATGTGACCAATATCACCACAGTTAACCTCTGGGAAGAGTTTGCTTCCAGCGACCTTTCAGATCTCCGCTTCCTAGATATGAGCCAGAACCAGTTCCAATACCTGCCAGATGGCTTCCTGAAGAAAATGCCTTCCCTCTCCCACCTGAACCTCAATCAAAATTGCCTGATGACCCTCCATATCCAGGAGCATGAGCCCCCAGGAGCACTCATTGAGCTGGACCTGAGTCAGAACCAGCTGTCAGAGCTGCAATGGGCTCCAGGGCTCACCAGCTGCCTACAGAGCCTCCAAGTATTTAACCTGAGCTTCAACCAGCTCCTGGGTATCCCCACTGGCCTTTTTGCTGGTGCCAGTAACATCACTACAATAGACATAAGCCACAATCAGATCTCACTGTGTCCTCTGCCAGTTCACTTAGACCAGGTGGGTACCCCCAGCTGTGTAGATTTTAGGAATATGATGTCTTTGAGAAGCCTCTCTCTGCAGGGCTGTGGGCTGGGGACCCTACACGACTGCTCATTCCAGGGGACCTCTCTCACTCACTTAGACCTCTCGAGCAATTGGGGCATTCTGAATGCAAGCATCACCCCTCTCCAGGATATTGCCACCACGTTACAGGTCCTGTCTCTCAGGAATGTGGGCCTAAGTTCCAGCTTCATGGAGTTGGACTTCTCTGGGTTTAGGAGTCTGAGGGACTTGGATCTGTCGGGAAATTACTTGACCAGTTTCCCCACGTTTGGGGGCAGCCTGTCCCTGCAGACTCTAGATCTCCGCAGAAACTCTCTCACAGCCCTTCCCCAGAGGGCTGCATCTGAGCAGCTCACAAGGAGCCTGCGGACCATCTACCTCAGTCAGAATCCATATGACTGCTGTAGGGTGGAGGGCTGGAGGGCCCTGCAGCACCTGCAGATGCTACGCATCCCCGATTTCGTGATGGTCACTTGCAACCTCTCCTCCAAGGTAATCCGCTTGGTGGACCTGCCCAGAGAGGTGCCTCAGGACTGTAAATGGGAGCGCGTGGACATGGGCCTGCTGTACCTTGTGCTCATTCTCCCCAGCTGCCTCACCCTGCTGGTGGCCTGTACCGTCATCTTCCTTACTTTTAAGAAGCCTCTGCTTCAGGTAATCAAGAGCCGCTGCCAGTGGTCCTCCATATACTGACCCTGGCTGCCTGCCAGGGTTAGTAGTTTGGCCTATGCCTGTAAGGACACTCTCTGCTGGGTTTCAAGAGCTGGTACAGAAGCCAAGTCTCATGAATTGAGGTTTACATTAAAATTTGAAGTGTTTCCATCTCTTAGTCCCCCCATTCATCCTTCGTCATTGTCATTCACCATCATCATCCTGGTAAAATATTTATTAAGGAACATTCCATGAAAATAAAAGACAAGGTGTCTCAAATATTTTTTAATCAAATGCAGTGATTTTTTTTTTTTCCCCCACGTTTTTCGGTAGCTTCATTGGAATTATTTTTCAGCACCCTTCTCTTGGTGACATCCATGGAGCTGGTGAGAAAGGGCAGTGATTCTGTGCTTCTCTATAGCACAAACAACTCCAAGAGCTCTTTCTATGAATGGTGAGAGTCAGTACCTCCTGGGATTCACCAAGGACATGAATTTCCAGGAGAGCAGGTGGAGGCAGTTCCATGAGATGAGAGCTCTCACCTTCTGTCTCGGTTGGCCTATGGCACTGCTGTCGAAGTGGGCTGTGGACGGGCCCTCTCCATGTGCCCTGCATTCAAACCTGGAGTCTCTGGCAGAGAGACATGACTTTTCCATAGAAAAGTTAAGAGAACAATTGCTAGGTCGCCAAGTTTATCTATTTAGTAAATTAAACACCAAACACAATCCTTGTTTTGAAAATAAGGAAGAATACAGAAAAGAGTGAATTCTGCTAACTTGTAGACCATCCCTACTCTTCACAAAAAATCACAAACAACTTCTTAGCAGGTGTTTAGTATCTGCACGCACCACACTCCTAGTTTCCTTTTTGCCTCTCTTCCTTCAAAGAATGGGGAACGATTTCTGTGCTCCTCTCTGGAGAAGAAGGAGCTGTGGTGGGGCTGTGATTAAAGCATTGGGCTGCTAACTGGAATGTTGATGGTTCAAACCCACCAGCCATTCTGCAGGAGAAAGATGAGGCAGGCTGCTTCCATAAAGATTCACAGCCTTAGAAACTCTATGGGGCTGTTCTACTCTGTAGCATAGGATCACCATGAGTCAGAATCAACTCAATGGCAATGGAGTGGTTTTTTCTGGGGGAGAAGATAACTAAAACACAGCCCCTGCCCTGTATGTGGTTTGAGTTTACACTGTCTTGCACTGTTTATCTTTGCTTGTTAAATCATAAAGAGACTGTGGCATGGAGAAAGGGGAGAATAGAAATCTCACAAATGGATTACTATTATCACATACACTAAATGTCAGCTGTGGTCTTTGACAAAGTAGAAATATGCCTTGGACGCTCTATAAAGGTATAAACAAGGCCTTTCAGTGAAGCTACCCATTCAGTAGCATTGGTGTCAGTCCATGGCAAATATTGCCCTTATTTTGTCCCCCATTCTTTCCTGTCATGTCTCTCTCCATGCTGCATTGTCCCAGTCTAGTGCCTTGGGTGTCCCTCAGGTTGCCTTAACACTCCTGTCTACACGCCAATTCCCTTAAGACCAGACTTTTTTTATTCTCTCTCCTTCCAACAAATACTCTTTCCATGGGGTGCTGCTGTTTCCCAAGGTGACAACTAGCTAATTGGACAAATTAGCTCAAAATTAGCTAGAAAAAAAATCTGTATCTGATGCGTTTATGGCTTCTCTTGAGTTAATGTGTCACCCCTTGCATCAGTCAGTGTTCTCATTTGCTAGCATTTGAAGATGATACTGTCTTATTTAGGCAGCATGGAGACTTAAAGGATATTGGGGTGCTCATAGCCTCTCTGAGAAAGGTTATGGATAGGCATGGAAATGAGCAGGAACAGGGGATGCTATGCAGCAGTTGGGACCTCAGCCCAAATCATGCCATAAGCAACAACTGTGAGAACCTTACTCAGCCACCCCTTAATACTGAACTGGAGCAGGGGCACCTAGTTAGCTGACCGTGACCACAAGAGAGTCTGAGACAGCCAATGCTGTGTTTTTGGTGAAGCATCTATACTAGAAGGTAGGCTCTGCTTCCTATAAACACTTGTAAGGTGTGAAGTTCTCAAAACATAAGATATTGTGCAGACAAAAGAAATAACAAAAGTGCACAATACCATTTTAGGGTTCACATACATTTTAGCAGAGGACTTCTTGAAACAAATTTTTAGCATAAAGGAATGACTTGATTGATGAAAACTTCAGACAGAACCTAAGGCTAGCAAGGGAGATAGTTGAGGGTCAGGCAAGCCTTTTGAAGCCCTTTGTGTCATACCATATGACTGACCATCCACTCTACCTATTCTCAGGACCCAGACTTGCAGGATGGGTAATTGGGAGGAAGAAGTCAAGAGAGAGCCTTACCCCTGTCCATGGCAGTGACTTAAGAGGTCTGTAGCTTTTCTAAGTACTTCATTCCATCACTAGGGTCTAAAGGCTCAGTATTGCTAGAAACCTGCGGAGGCTGGACTTGTCAGGGAACTCCCTGACAGAAGACATGATGGCCTTCATGCTCCAGAACCTCTTATCTCTGGAGAAAGGTTTCTTTCAGTATAGTCCAGGGCTGAGAAGGATGGGAAGGGCAGCTGGATTTCTGCCTGCAGTCCTGAGCTATGGTTTCTGTAGGAAAGTCTGTTTTTTGTCCTGACTCACCCACCTCTGCTTACCTCCACCTGTAGGAGAGAGAACACACTAATGTCCACTCAAAGTTGGCTACAGCAGGAAGGACCCATGTAGCCTATTTCCAGAGTTCCCTGGTAGTACCAGAATGGTTGTCTGCCTAAAGCCACACATGTACTCACATAAGAGCATGAAGTGGGTCTTTCTTACTACGTGGGTAGTGAAGGGTAACCCCCAGTAGCCACATGCCAGAATATTCAGACAAGAGACTATTCAGAATCAAAGATAAATGATGTCCAAGATTGACCATGGTCGCAGGGGACATGAAGCTCAATTGCCATAACATACTACACGAAAACATTGTTGCACATCCTACTTTGGCAAGTAGCTACTGGGATCTTAAAAGCAGCCATCTAGATACAACGATGGGTCTCTCCTCAACCAGAGCAAAGAAGAATGAAGAAAACCAAAGATGCATGAAAACAGTTAGTCCAAGGCACTTGTACACTATGTGATCCTCAGCCTATATAACTATGAGACCAGAAGAACTAGATGGTGTCCAGCTACCACTGTCAACCACTTGGAGGGGGATCTATGTAACATGATGTAGTAGATCCTGGATAGAGTGGGAGAACAAGGTGGAACAAAACTAAAAATCATGAAAAAAAAAAAAGGAGGGGAGGACCTGGTTTGCTGATCTGATAGAGCCTGGTGGAACCCCTGAGACTATGGCCCCTAGCTCCCCTTCAGGTCTGGAACTGAACCCACTCCCATGGCTTCCAGCCAAACAGGCATATGAACTGAACATTTACATTAGGTAGATACACTCCTTGGAGAGATCAATCATGGGAGAATAGCAGGACTGTGTATGCACAGGGAGACAGCTGGGAGTGGGGGCAGGAGTGCATGGGAGGGAAAGGCACAGGGAAGAGGTGGCTATAGCGAGGAAGTGGGAGGAGAGCTGTTGCATTGTGGGAGATTACAGTCAATAGTCATGAGACAAAGTGTATGTGAACTGCTGTATGAAGAGTGAATTTGCTCTTTGAACTTTCACCCACATCACAACAAAACTGAAAAAAAAAAAAAGCACATAGGGGCTTTAGACTGCTTGGGTGAAAATTCTGTCTGTGTCATTAACTACCCTTGGAAAAGTTTCTTAGCTTAATAAAAACAAATTAAAAAAAAATTATGTCCAAGATTGGTCTACCAACATGACTAAAAGTAATTGAGATTTTGAAAATCTAGTCAGGAGCTCTGGTAGCATAGTGCCTAAGGCACTTTGCTGCTAACCAGAAGGCTGGTGGTTCAAACTCACCAGCCACTCCTCAGAAGGAAGATTGGGCAATCTATTTCCGTAGTGATACTGCCTCGGAAACCCAAGGAGGGGTCGCTATGAGTCAGGTTCGACTCAATGGCACACAACAACAACAAGTCATAAATCACAATTTTAAGGCATTTCTAGAGACACAAAATAAATTATTAGGGGTCAAAGGATTTTTTTAAGGCTCTCAGTTGCAAGGAATTGGATAAACTATAATCCTTGCATTATATAACCTGGTCATTTTTATTCATCATTGGTCTGTGCACAGTCCACTTTTGTTCATTTAGTGCACCAGATATTTCCATTTGTCCCCTACCCCTAGATCTAGTCTATGCCCTTCTCCAGCTGACCAGGGACTAACCTCAATGGGCTTCCTTGCACTCTGGCTTCCAGTTGTATTTGACCAAAAAATATCTCTAGCAGATGAAAAAGACAGAGAGAAATGAGGTCAGATTATTTACTGTCCTGACTCTTCTTTACGGATTTGTCTCAAACTGGCTGCATCTGGCAACCAAAGGTCACACTCATCTCAAGAAGCCCCTTTCTACACAAACCTCTCACTTGGGCTTCCAGGAACCACCCACTCCACTGCTTCTTCCCTTCTGGGCCTAGGGATGGGTAACAGCTCTGTTGTTACTCCCTTTGCCAAATTGATTCTGACTCATAGCAACCCTATAGGACAGAGTAGAACTGCCCCATAGGGTCCAAGGCTGTAATCTTTTTTTTTTTTAATTTAATTTTTTTTTAAATTTATTTATTTTTATTTGGGTGCAGATTTACAGAGCAAATTCACTTTCCATACAGCAGTTCACATATACTTTGTCTCATGTCATTGACCACAGTTTACCACAATGCAACAGCTCCCCTCCCACTTCCTCCCCATAGTTACCTCTTCCCAGTGACCATCCCTCCATACTCTCCTGCCCCCTCCATACTCTCCTGCCCCCTCCATACTCTCCTGCGCCCTGAGCTGTCTCCCTGTGCATAAGCACAAGGCTGTAATCTTTATGGAAACAGGTTGTCATATCTTTCTCCAGTGGAGCAGCTGGTGGGTTTGAATCACTGACCTTTTGGTTAGCAGCTGAGCATGTAACCACTGCGCCACCAGGGCTCCTTTTCTGTCTCCAGATCCTGTGTAATTGCATTATCCCTTATGGTTTACCATTAGCCTGCCCACTCCTTTGTAAACAGTTACTTTATAAGTCCTCCTTGAGTTATCCTTCTTTGACTATGCCATCTGGCTCCTGCTTGGCCCCTGAGTGATATAGTTGATTATTTAGCAATTCTGAGCCAGCAAAGGGAGCTCTGGTGGCGTAGTGCCTAAGGCACTTGACTACTAACCAGAAGGCTGGTGGTTCAAACCCACCGGCCGCTTCTCGGAAGGAAGATTGGGCAATCTATTTCCATAGTGATACTGCCTTGAAAATCCACGGAGGGGTCACTATGAGTCAGATCTGACTCGAAGGCAGTGTGTTGCATTGTTGCTGCACCAGCAAAATCTTTGAACTTTTGTCAGGAGGCATAGAAGGCTAAGAATACAGCCAAAGTAATGAAGGCAAATCCTCTGGTGATGGTTGTCCCTCTGATTCATTATGGGAGAAGTTGGCCATGAGAAAGATGACACACCTTACCATGCTACAAATATATTCAGATTTTACCCAAATAGAGAGGGAGAAGTGTCTAGCCTTCGAGGCTTTCTTTAAAAGAGTGTTGGTGTTGTGATGGCATAGAGTGAAAGAAAATAGACAATGTGGTGAAGAAAAGAGTGTCAAAAAAAGAAAAGGAAGGAAGAAAAGCACTCCTCACTAAACAAGTCATACTCTTCTACTTCATCCTCATCAACAGTTATCAAACACTTTTTACGACTAAATGCTTTATATGGATATTTTCACTTAATCTGAGTAAACCCTAGCTGAGGGCAGTTAAGATTTGCTCAAGGCCATACAGTATTCTGGCAAAGATGTTGGCATTATGCTGAAGAAGAGAAAGCGGCTTAAGCAACTTGAAGCTTTACAAAGTACATCAAACTAGCAACCTCTAGTTTGCTGATTAAATCTCAAACTTATGAAGTTCTTATGGGGCAGAGGAAGTCCAGGGGGTTGAAGATCACCCACGTTTCTGAAACTGTTTAGAAGGCAGTGGACATGTTTTGATGATACCTACCTACCTACCCACTGCCATCGAGTCGATTCCAACTCATAGCGACCCTATAGGACAGGGTAGAACTGTCCCATAGGGTTTCCAAGGCTTTACAGAAGCAGACTGCCTCATCTTTCTCCCATGTATCAGCTGGTGAATTTGAAATGCCAACCTTTGGATTGGAACCTGAGTGCTTTAACCACAGTGATACCAGGGATACTTCCATAAAGATTTTTGTTGTTCAGATGCTTTCTAGTCAGTTCCAACTCATAGCGACCTCATGTACAACAGAATGAAACACTGCCCAGTCTGCCACCATCCTCCCAATTGTTGCTATGTTTGAGGGCATTGTTGCAACCATTGTGTCAATCCACCTCGCTGAGGGTCTTTCTCTTTTTCACTGACCCTCTACTTTATCGAGCATGATGTCCTTCTCCAGGGACTGGTCCCTCCTAATAACATGTCCAAAATACGGGAGACAAAGTCTTGCCATCCTCACTTCTAACGATCATTCTAGCTGTACTTCTTCCAAGGCAGATGTTTGTTCTTCTGACAGTCCAGGGTTTATTCAATATTCTTTACCAAGACCATCATTCAAAGGCATCAATTCTTCTTTGGTCTTCCTTATTCATTGTCCAGCTTTTGCATGCATATGACAGAAAGAAAGAAAAAAAAAAAACCCACTGCCATTGAGTCAGTTCCAACTCATAGTGACCCCCACTGGGTTTCTGAGATGGTAAATCTTTATGGAAGTAGATTGCCCTGTCTTCCTTCGCAGAGTGGCTAGTGAGTTTGAATCACCAGCCTTCTGGTTACCATTCAAATGCCTTAGGCACTCTGCCACCGAGCTCCTTGCTGTTGTTGTTGTTATGTACCATCAAGTTGGACCGACTCATAATGACCCCTCCTTGGGTTTCCCAGACAGTATCACTATGGAAGTAGATTGCCCCATCTTCCTTCCGAGGCTCCTTAGATCCTTGCATATGAGGCAATTGAAAATCAACAGTTTTGAAAAGCCTACGAGGGCAGTTCTATTCAACCTATAGGGTCTCTGTGAAGCAGTTCTGCCCTATAGGGTCCCTATGAGTTGGAATTGACTTGATGGCAATGGGTTTGGTTTTAGTTTTGGTATCCCTGGACACATTCAAGGAGCTCTGGCAGCGTAATGCCTAAGGCATTTGACTGCTAACCGGAAGGCTGGTGGTTCAAACCCACCAGCCACTCCTCGGAAGGAAGGTTGGGCAATCTACTTCTATAGTGATACTACCTCGGAAACCCAAGGAGGGGTCGCTATGAGTCAGATCCAACTCGATGGCAGTGGGTTTGTTTTTTTTTGGTTTTTGGACACATTCAACTTGTGACCCATAATCCCTTCTTTGTTTATTTCAAGAATGTCTAGCTTAAAAAAGGCAGTAGTGCTACATACTACTTTACATATAAGAACACATAGAGCAATACTGATACTAACTGATTTAGTGTCACAATTATTAACCCTTAGACAACAGCACATCACTCACTTCTGAGACTGGCCAAATTGGAGTGACCTAAGCACAGAAACCCCAGTGAGGCTCAGAGGGGAAGTAGAGCTGGGATGGGGAGGGCATGAAGTGTAAGGAGGAGAGTGAGAGGGTCATGCTTTCTGAAGGCTGGGTGTGTTTCTTTCTTTTCCGGCTACTGTTATCAATGTGGTGAGCACATCCCTTCAGCTGAATGCCCTGGAGAGGAAGCCAAGGGCTTCCTGTTTTCTCACCAATGCTGCAAAATGCAAGTTAGAAATAAAGAAAAAAGGGAAAGGGGGAACAAAATGGGAAGCTTCCAAGGCAAGGTCAGGGGATGCCAGTCTCCAGGAGGAAACCCAGCTCACGTCTTCCAGGAGATGGAGAGCAAGAGGCACGTCTAATTAAAATGGGAGATTTTAAAAGGATAAATAAGGACATATAGGGACATACTGCTGAAGTAATATAGCTATGCCCTATTGCATTGTTGTTGTTGTTAACTGTTGTCAAGATTCAGTTTGTTGTGATTTGTAGGGTTTTCAATGACTGATTTTCTGAAGTGGCTCACTAGCTCTTCCTTCCTAGTCTGCCTTAGGCTGGAAGCCCCACTGAGACCTGTTCAACATCCTAGCAACATGTCAGCTTCCACTGACAGACAGGTGGTGGCTGGCTATGAGGTGCATTTGCCAGGATTAGAACCGGGGACTCCTGCATGGAAGGTGAGGATTCTACCACTGACCCACCACTGCCCTGCTTAATGCCTTTAAGATTCTTCTGTCTGTGGCTCTACCTCAAGGTATTTTAATGTTGGTGAGAATCATTTTTCTATCAGATTCTGCTTTATTTTGCTGCTTTAAGCAGCTTAGCTATCTATGTGATACTTCAGTCAATTTAGTAAAGTAACTTCCTGACCCCTAGGGCAGAGTTCAGAGATGGTACCAACAGATTTTAATTTATATCATCATATAAGTTACTACTAAGCAAAATAGCCTGTCCTTGGCTGGCTTCTCATGAGAAAACTTTTTTCTTTTGTTCTTCAGAAGGCCAGTTTTATCCACACTGAAGTTTTGTTTGGCCATATATGCTCCCCCTGCCCTCCTCTTAGATGATGACTTTTGGAGATCTGAGGGAGAGATTTTTCAATCTGCTATTAGCTATCTCCTCTCCTAAGATTTTGAGATTATTTTCAATACGTTTCCTCTTAAACTTTTCAAGCCAGCCCTGACTTTCTGGAACTAGATTTCTTTAAAAATATTATCTCCCTCTGTTGCTTGTGTTTCAAGTCATAGAACATCCTTCCTCTGAAAGAGAGATAACTACAGAAATCCCACTTTGATCATAACGGTTGATTAGAAAAGGAAACTCCCTCCAATTTTCTAACTTTTCTAAAATGTCATATTTCCCCTTTGAAATAAACTCATAGCAACCCCTCCTTGGGTTTCCGAGGCAGTATCACTATGGAAGTAGATTGCCCAACCTTCCTTCTGAGGAGTGGCTGGTGGGTTTGAAACTCCAGTCTTCTGGTTAGCAGTCAAATGCCTTACACCCTACACCACCAGAGCTCCCACCATTACCTTAGGTCCTTTATTATTATTATTACATCCAGTTTTGTTTCTAAAGACAATGTTTTCCAACTTTATTCTTCTCTGCTGGAAGTTCTAAGTGTACTTTGACTATTTTCTGCACCCATCTTTATGAAAGATTGTCAAATGTTCTGCAATATGTATCATAGCCCAGAGGAAAGATTTTACATACATGTCAAGTAACCACCGGATGGGCAGAAGGCTCACAGAGGAAGGTGCCAGGCTATACTCCTTGGGAGTGGAGGGCATTGTGACATAGATTTAAATACTTTTTCTTCTCTTTTTCATTGTTGCTAAAAAATTCAAACTGACATTAATTGCAAAAGTAGTTTCAAATTGTGCAACAGCATTAATCAGAAGAAATAGAAATGGTCTGTGAGAAAGGGAAGGCTATACAACTATAATCTGGGAATTGAAAGCTTAAATGATTTCAGATTATATGAATTGAGTGGAGATGAAAATACAATGCAGTTTCTGAGGCATGATAAATCGTTGAACCAAATCAATCTCCTTAATGAGTTGATTTCATGGATCTAGAGAAACTAGAGAAGGCAAAAACACATAGACCTTTACCTAGTTTCCAGCTTCATTTGACATTTAATGTCATTTGGATGTGTGTATGCAGATCAATGAATAAAGTAATTAAACATGAAAAATTACATAAGATTCCAAAAATGAAAAAAGAATGAGATACAACTATTTGGGAAATGTATAAGAAATAAAAAGTTAGAACAATAGAAATCAAAATATAGAAAAGTATACAAATAGTTCAGTGGCAATATTGTCAATCAGGCAAAGAATGTGACAGAAAAAAAATAAAAAGAGGAAAAATTTGGAATATGTAAAGATAGCTGTATTTAGAAATGAAAGAACCATTGGCATACAGAAAATTGGTATTTATGAAGTTAGTGACTGGCGTGTAATCCTGTGTGTACAAAGGAATGAAAGTAACAACAGAAATCCTTTTATTTACTTCTGACTTCTGGTGCTTTTACTGGGTTCCAGGCAGTGGCGTTTCTGCAGTGGTTCAAGGTCCTCGAGGTTTCTTGGGTCTCCTCATTCTACCTCCAGCCCAGGAGGTAGGAAACATCACTGTTTGTACTTTTAAAGTTTATTAAAAAATCTTTTAATAATTGAATATCTTTCCTCTTGATAGCTGTTCACTTGCACATTCTCCCCTTTTTGGCATTTAAAATCCTACTACTAGGTACAATTTGTTTCTCAGGCTGGGGAGGGAGAGAAGAGCTCATACTTCTTTGTAACTTGAGAAGCTCGGCATCTGGTGCCTGGCTTTGAATTCGTTTGGATCATCACTAAGATTGTCATCTTTTTCCTTACTAATTAATTTTTCCCCCCATTTTGCATGCCCCCTGCCTTTTTTTTTTTCTTTTCTTTTTTAGGTCTTCCTGGGTGTAGACTTTTTAAGTTCATGGCCAAATTTTACTTTTTTTTGAGGAGCCAGATTTTCCAATATTTATTTCTTTGTTCCATAAATGTAAGTCTCTGTAGCTCTTGCAAAATGTTGCACATATTGTTTACTTTTGTATTTCAGTTATGGTTTTAACCTTGTGTGATGTAGGGAGGAGCCCTGGTGGCGCAGTGGCTAAGCACTCAGCTAGCTGTTAAACTAGGAGAAAGAGGAGGTTCACAGGAGAAAGAGGAGGCCATCCACTTCTATAGATTATAGCCTTAGAAACCCTATGGGGCAGCTCTACTCTGTCCTATAGGATCTCGGTGAATCAGAATCAACTCATTGGCAATGGACTTATCACTGAGGGACAGGTATTCCTGTTCCATAGCAACCAAGCTGTGATTGCCATGGTTCATTTGTTAAGATGAGGTGCCTGGTGTCAGCACTTTGATGTCCGTGAAGTTTGTTCATTCTAAGTTTGAAATGACTAGGTTCTTATCTTATTAGGTTTCAAAATTAAATTCTGGTTCCTCTTTAGTTTCTCGTGGTGGATGACATTGCTCATCTTCTTTGAGATGACTGGCTATACCTCTTTTGGGGGCTTGTCTTGAGCAAGGGAACAGTTAACTCACTCAGTTACTCATCAAAAGGTTGGAGGTTCAAGTCTACACAGCAGTGCCTGGGAAGAAATTCCTTGTGATCCACTTCCCATTGAAAACCTTACAGAGCATAGTTCTACTCTGACACACATGGACTCAGAATCAACTTAATGACATATGGTATCAAGTGAAAGAGAGTTACTGGTTGAATGGTCCCTCTCTTTTGTGTCATCGATAACCCACAATTTCATATATATATTTTTTCATGTAATATATATATATATTCATATATATATGAACTGAATATATATATATATATATATATATATATATGAGCTAGGGATTTACAGCTTAGTGTCTTCCCTATGATTATGACATTACAGAACTTTTAGGTCTATTAAGTTTTAAGAAGATGCGTTCATATCCCTGGGGCTTATTTCAAGTTCAAATGCACAGAATTATCTTCACTCCTTGTTTCATGCCCCTCAGCATTCTACAATGAGGGAATGGGCACAGATTCCTAAGATACTTATTTGTTCATTCAACAAATATGTATTGAGCTCCTACTATGTGCCAGCTCCTGCTTAGCTCTGGAGATACTTACAAATGTAACTTTCTTCTCATCAGCTGTCACTTATAAATAACTTTTCTTCACATCCATCTGCCAGTCCACTATTATTGACTCTCCTCTATATACTAGAGGGCTGAGTTCTAAATATTTCTGACTTGTACAGGACTGAGGCCCTCTCTGCTGTATTTGGGCGATTATGACAAAGGGGTGTGCCACATGTACAGTACAAGCTCTTTTCTGTGTCTTCAGTTTTCTTAATTTGCTCCTGAGAGAGTAATCTGTTTCTGTTCCTGTGTCGATGATGCGTTTGCCACGTAATACAAATCCACAAAATGATTCCTTTCTATTCTTGGTCCCAAAGCTAAATGACACAGAACATCAATCTGCCACTAATTCAGTCATCCAACAGTCACATTAACCCAAGCTCTGAGCCTCAGAATGTCAAACTAGAAAACAAGATGAGTAATAGTGCCTTGAACTGTGGTGCCTGTCAACTGCCTGTTCATTTTCAGACCCTTTCTTCACGCTCATATACTCTGTATATGTGCATACTGATATAAATAAATGATAGAATAAATCAAGAAATGGGAAGAAGAGATCAATTTTCCTTACAGAAGAATTCTAAAAAATATATGTAGATACTCCCACTCCAGGAGAGGTGAAGCATGGCTCCCTCCTGCTCCTGCTTTTAAGTGTGGGCTGGACTAGTGACTCACATCCAAAGAACAGGAAGAAATAGTAATGCTACAGTGGAGAAATCTGGAGACATTGCTTTAACCAAGTGATTCAGGTAACATCACTGGAAGTGTGCTGTGTATATTGTGACCCTTGATATGAAGTGACAAAAAGGGCTCTTCATCTCTGTGGCACTCTTCCCCAAAACCCAGAACCTCAGGCTAACTGTGAGAAAAACATCAGACAAACACAATTTGAGAGAGAGTCTACAAAATATCTGATCAGTATGCCTTAAAACTGTCAAGGGCGTGGAAAACAAGGAAAAACTGAGAAACTATCGCAGATCAGAGAGACTAAAGAGAAATGATAACTAAACAATTGTGGTATTCTGGATTGGATCCTGGAAACAATAAAAGATATTAATGAAAGAGAAAAACTAGTGAAATACAAATGAAGTCTAAAATTTAGTTAATAGTAATGTACCAAGGTTAGTTTTTTAGTTTTGACAAAAGTATTAGGAGAAACAAACAAGTGAACGGTATATAGAAATTTTCTATATCATCTTTGTAGTTTTCCTTTAAATCTAAAATTATTCCAAAATGAAAGTCTATTTTAAAGTCTCTAGTGATGTGTATACCAATGTTTATTGCAGTATTACTCATACTAGCCAAAGGTGGAAACAAGGTAATGCCCACCAACAGATGAATGGATAAACAAAATGTGATACGTACATGCAATGGAATACTACCCAACCAGTAGAAATGAAGTCTTGATACATGCTACACTATGATGGAGCTTGAAGACATTACGCTGAGTGAGATAAGTCAATCATAAAAGGAAAAATATGACCTCGCTTATACAAAAAGACAAGGATAGGCAAATACAGAGAGACTAGTTCTTTTTTAAAAAAAACTTTTATTGTGATTTGGGTGAAAGTTTATAGAGCAAATTGGTTTTCCATTTAACAGTTCATACACATTTTGTTTCATGACATTGATTGTGATCCCTACAGTGTTAACAACATTCTTCCAGTTTTCTCTGTGCTTACAGTTTCCATTCATCCTTCTTTCCTATCCCTTCCTGCCTTCAGAGCTTTATCTCTGGGCTAATGCTGCCCTTTGATCTCATTTGGAGACTAACGTTCCTTAGTGGTTACCAGAAGCAGGAGGGAGGGTGGAAGGGGTGTTATTGCTTCTGAAGTACTGAGTTTCAGTTCACTGATGATGGAAAAATCATATTGATTAAAGATAAGTTTGCAGATCCTATTACATTAAAAAGATCATTATATGGTATTATGACTATCCTTGTCAATAAATTTTACAACTGAGATGAACTGGAAATATGTCATGTTTATGGATTGGGAGCCTCAGTATTGTTAAGATGTCAATTCTCACAAAATTGATCTACCGATTTAATGCAATCCCAATCACAAGCTTTTTGTAGAAATTGAAAGGAAGATTATGAAATTTATATGGAAGTGCAAAAGACCCTGAAGAGCCAAGACATCGTCAAGAAGAAGAACAAAGTCTGAGGGGTTACACTACCAGATTTTGAGGCTTAGTATTAATTAAGAATGGGATCATATGGGAGTAAGGACAGACAAATAAATCCATAAAACAGAACAGAGAGTTAAGAAATAAACCTAACACATACAAGCACTTGATTATTTAGGTGCCACTAAAATTCAGTGGGGACTGGATGGCCTTATCAATAAATGGGGCTAGAGCAGCTGGATTTTCTTACAGGAAAAGAAAAGAACCCATGACTTCATACTCCAGTCCATAAAAAAATTTAATTTGAAATGGATTATAGAAATAATGTCTAAAATAGTAAAACTTCTAGAGGAAAATAAGAGTATATCTTCATGACCTGGGGATAAGCAAAGATTTTAAGGTCACAAAAGACAATAAACATAAAGGAAAAAAAAAATGACAAACTGGATTGATTAAAATTAAGACTGAGTACTCATCAAAGACACTACTATTATGAGAATGGAAAGATAAAGCTTATACTGGGAGAAGATTTAACAATATGTATCATGCTTGGTAAAGTGGAGGGTCAACAAAAAAGTGGAAGACCCTCAAAGGGTGGCTGCAACAATGGGCTCAGGTATAGCAAGGACTGTAGGGCTGGCACAGGACCGGGCAGTTTCATTCTGTTGTACATAGGGTCACTGTGAGTCAGAGCTGACTCGACAGCACCACCACCACCAACATACTCAACAAAGGACTTACTATTAGAATATATAAACAATTTCTACAGGTCCATAAGAAAGACAATCTAAAGTTTTTTTTTAAATGGGTGAAAATTTGAGCAAGATTTCACAAAAGAGGATATTCCGATGTTTGTAGTTTTCCTTTAAATCTAAAATTATTCCAAAATGAAAGTCTATTTTAAAGTCTCTAGTGATGTGTATACCAATGTTTATTGAAGTATTATTCATACTAGCCAAAGGTGGAAATAAGGTAAATGCCCACCAACAGATGAATGCATAAAACAAAATGTGATACATACATACAATGGATGACAAATAGGCACATGAAAAGGTGCTCAGCATCATCAACAATCAGGAAAGTGCTAATAAAACTGCAAAAACAAAAACTACAATAATTTACATATCCACCAGACGGCTGAAATGAAAATGGCTGACAAATACCAACTGCTGACAAGGCTATAGAACAACTGGAGCTTTATTCGTGGCTGATGGGAATGTACTAACTTGATACAACAACTCTGGAAAATTATAGGACAGTATCTACTAAGGTTGGGCAATCTACTTCCATAAAGATACCGCTCAGAAACCCAAGGAGGGGTCGCTATGAGTCGGAACCGACTCCATGGCAGTGAATTTGAGTAAGGTTAAGTCTAGGTCTGACCTAAAACCCAGTAATTCCATTCCTAGGTATATATCCAAGGACAATGAGTCCACCAAAAGGCATTTCTAGCAGCTTGACTCATAATGGTAAAAAAAAAAAAAAAAAAACTGGCAACAACCTAAAAGTCCATCCACAGAGAACTGGATGACCCAACTGTGATATATTCATGTATCAGAATACCACACAGCAACACAGAAGGGTGGGTTACTGCTATGTGTCACAACATGAATGAATCCCACAGCCTTATGTTGAGCACACGAAGCTACACACAAAACAGTGCATATTGTTCGCCTCAATCAAGTTTAAGATAAAAACAATCTATGATGGTAGAAGTCAGAGTACTTGTCAGCTTTTTTAAAAATATAATTTTATTTATTATTTTGTTGTTGTAGAGAATATGCACAGCAAAACATTTACCAATTAAACAGTTTCTACAAGTACCATTCAGTGACATCGATTGCATTCTTTGAGTTGTGCAACCATTCTCACCCTCCTTTTCTGAGTTATTCCTTCCCCATTAACTAATGTAAATTCACTGCTCCTTAAGGTTCTTATCAAATCTTTCCAATTGCTATTGTCAATTTGATCCTGTATAGACAGATCTTAAAAGAGCCATGCTCAAGGCAGACATTTTTTACTAGTTAGGCTAGACTATTGTTTGGTTTTAAGATGACTTCAAGAGATATTTTTGGTTCAAGGTTTAAAGATGATCTCAGGACAATAATTTGAGGGGTTCATCCACCCTCCATGGCTCCAGAAAGTCTGTAGTTCATGAGAATTTGAAATTCCATTCTGCATTTCCCCCTTTTGATGAAAATTCTTCTATGGAATCTTTGATCAAAATGTTCAGTAATGGTAGCCAGGCACCATCCAGTTCTTCTGGTCTCACAGCAAAGGAGGCAGTTGTTCATGGAGGCAATTAGCCACACATTCCATGTCCTCTTCCTATTCCTAACTCTCCTTCATCTGTTGCTCCAGGTGAATAGAGACCAACTGTTGTGCTATGGATGGCTGCTTGCAAGCTTTTAAGACCCCAGGCACACTCATCAAACTAGAGGTAGAATAGAGGTACTAAACATGTTTTTAGGGGAATTAATTGGGATGTCCCATGGAACCATGACCCTAAACCTGTAAATCAAGGTGTCTGGTTATACATAAGCAGCCTCAGTAGATATTCTTTTTGTTGTTGTCGTAAATCTATCACACAACTTTTGACAATTCAGCTTTTTACAGTTGTACAACTTATTGATAGCAATTACATTAATCAGCTGTGCAACCCTACCCTGAATCAACCTGATATTAGTTGTTAGCTTTTGGGGCTCTGGTACTGACAAGGAAGGGGCATGAGGGAGATTTCTGGTATGCTGGAAATGTGCTACGCCTCCATCTTGGTGGTGATTACACAGGTGTATTGTTATTGTCGGGAGCTCTGGTAGCGTAGTGCCTAAGGCACTTGACTGCTAACCAGAAGGCTGGAGGTTCAAGCCCACCAGCCACTCCTCAGAAGTAAGATGGGGCAATTACCCATTTTAATTTGAAATGGATTACAGGACTAACATCTAAAACAGCAAAATTCCTAAAAGGTATATGGATATTATCCTATCACAGGCAGCATAGCTCTTGAAATGTTCTTAAGTATGGATGATGCCATTCCTCTTCAAATTGCCATACCTGGCATAGTAGACTGACTATATGATTGTCTGATTCAAAATGGCCAAAACCAGTCCACTTCAGCTCACTAACGCCTGGGATATTGATCTTTATGCATTCCATTTCATTTTTTACAACTTCCAATTCTCCTAGATTTATACCTCATACTTTCCACAAATCTGTCTTGGAAGAGGTACAGCCATAACGTTCCTTGGAGGTGAGAATACCAGACTTCGTTTCAGGAACTGTGGTCTTGTTGTGAGAAGGAACCAGTCCCTGGTGAAGCATATTCTAGGTAAAGTAAAGGGTTAGTGAAAAAGGGGAAGACCCTCAATGAGATAGATTGACGTAGAGGCTGCAACCATAGCTTCAAGCCTAGGAGCGATTATGAGGCTGGCTCAGGACCAGGCAGTGTTCTGTTCTGTTCTGTCGTACAGAAGTTTACTAAAAGTCAAAACTGACTCAACAGCACCTAACAACAACAACATTTTAAGGGATACTGTTGCTTTAAATGTTTAACATAAGAGGTTGGCTTTCTCAAAAATGGGTTGCCAAAGTGTTACAACTTAATTTAGGAAAACTTGCCAAAGCTTGTTAATGAACTAACACTCTTTGTGTGTAACACATGCTACTCTGTGTGAGAAAGCAAAATCGGAGCCACCTTTAAATAACAGAAAGGAGGGAAAGATGCTTTTTCCAGCTGGTGATGAACCTGTGAAGTAAGGATGCAGGTGACTATCCTTTCTCCCCTGTTCTTTTCCCTCATAGAATAAGGAAAGATATGAAGATGTTTGCTGGGGGAATTTTCTCAGAAGCAAGGTGTAAACAAGATAATGTGAACCAGACTAAGGGAATTTGGCTGTTTGGACTTGTCAGGGTCTGCTTGGTAGATGGGGGCAGCGGTGGTGCAGTAGTGGAATTCTCACCTTCCAGGAGGGAGACGGGCTGATTCCCAGCCAGCGCACCTCATGGGCGGCCACCATTCACCTGTCAGCGGAGGCTTGCATGTTGCTGTGATGCTGAACAGGTTTCAGAGGTGCTTCCAGACTAAGGTGGATGAGGAAGAAAGGCCTGGCAATCTACTCCCAAATACCAGCCATCGAAAATCCTGTGGAGCACAAGGGCCCCATCTGCAACTGACCGTGGAGATGGTGCAGAACAGGCAGGACAGGGGCTCCATGAGTCAGGGGCCCACTGACGGCAGCTAACAACACCTATAACAATGACAATTTGGTAGATAACAGATGAAGTCTATAGATCTCCTGGCCGACAACCACACTGCTACAATGAAAGCAAATCTAAGCATAAACTGGGCTGTGTACACATAGTGTTTAGTATCAGGCAGGTTTAGAAACAGTCTTAAAACTTGTTCTGTGGACTTGAGGAAGCCAGGTCTCTATCCTTTTAAGTGAGCCATCCCATTTGAAACAAATGAAACATTAGTCACTTGTGAGGATCCAACCACCATTTTATCAAATTCAGAGGGTCAAGAATCTATGAATCAGCAACTGGATTTAGGAGTCAAGCCTAGAGTGCCATTCTGCAGGGTGTGGCAATGGTCGGGATGCCCTTCAACATTTCCAGAGAATCCATGCTTCTTGGTTATCACTAATTTTATCAGTGAGATATTTCTAATATCCATTATTGTAGTTAACAAAGCCTCTGTAGACACACAGAGAACTGAAGCATTTGATGAAGTGTCTTGCTAACAACCTCTAGAGTATGTGCTCCTGCTAGCTATGTCTAGCCTGTAGATCAAATCTAATGGACACACATACTTATATTACAGTGATTTGCTGAAGTATTTAAAGTGAATTATAGACAACGGAACAGAAGCTGTAATAGAAAGGGTTTCTTTAGCCACTGTGAACCATGGCCAGAACTAAGGGACATAAAGTCAGTTAGTGGAAGTGGACACATCTCTCTCTGACACTGGCCGCAGGGATGAACAAAGAAAAATGAATGACAAAATTAGGAATAAGTAAGAGAAAAACAGGAACAGGAAAAATCACTTGGATTTCCTTAATGTATTGCCTTTCATAAAACCAAAAAAACCCAAAGCCACTGTTGTTGAGTCGATTCCAACTCATAGTGACGCCCATTGGGTTTCAGAGGAGGTAAATCTTTACGGAAGTAGATTGCCCAGTCTTGCTTCTGTGGAGTGGCTAGTGGGTCTGAACCACCAACCTTCTGGTTAGCAGTCAGATGCCTAAGGCACTGTGCTACCAGAGCTCCTTGCCTTTAATAGAAGGGAGTTGTAAAACAGGAAAATTGTAGAAGTAGCTTTATAAGCTCAGATGAACTCTAAAAAAGCCTCAAGTATGGACTACTGAAACCCATGTTTAAATCCTACCTCTGCCACTCTCCTAATGTTAGATCATCTACTATTTACTTCACTTTGTGCTCTGGTTTCTTAATCTATAAAATAGGAAGAGTAATTCATTCTTCTGTGAGGAAATTTGAAAAGCAAGCCCTAACCCTGGCGGGTTGAGTTACCTGAAATTGACACATTCCTGCCCCCTGGTGGCTATTTCTTAGAAATACGTGAGCAGTGGCAAAGGCAAAACTCACTGCCATCAAGCTGATTCCGACTCATAGCAGATTGACCAGTCTTCCTCCTGCGGAGTGGCTGATGGGTTTGAGCCATTAAGCTTCTGGTTACCAGTCAAATGCCTTAGGCACTATGCCACCAGAGTGCCTTAAAATAAAACATGGAAACTGTAAAACAAAAACTAGGATATGCTTGACTTCTAAAACACATGAGCCTTTTAATTGTTAATTTTATTGTCTCCTTGCTGCATTTCTCCCTCCTATTATTATCAATGGGAGCTCTGGGAGCATAATGGCTAAGGCACTTGACTGCTAACCAGAAGGCTGGTGGTTCAAACCCACCAGCCACTCCTCAGAAGGAAGATGGGGCAATCTACTTGCATAATTGACCATTTCTCTTTCCAGGTCGAATGAACAGCCAGATGGACTACTTTAAGTTCTGCCCA
>NW_006921832.1:5389296-5390706 GCF_000298275.1 Orycteropus afer afer
GCTGGTGGTTCAAACCCACCAGCCACTCCTCAGAAGGAAGATGGGGCAATCTACTTCCGTAGTGATACTGCCTCGGAAACCCAAGGAGGGGTCGCTATGGGTCGGGTCTGACTCAACGGCACATAACAGCAACAGCATTATTATCAATAGTCCAAAATACAAAATGTAGGAAATTTCAGGAATCATCCAACTACCCTAGAGGAATTTTAGTCTAGTTGTTTTCATTTTTACTCTTCCTTCTCCTTTAAATCACATGGATTGTGGAAAAGCCGTGTCCTTGTGTGGTTAACCCACTGCCATTGACTTCCTTCTGAGTCATAGCAACCCTCTAGGACAGATTATAGCTGCCCCATAGGGTTTCCAAGGATGTAAATCTTTAGGAAGCAGACTGCCTCATCTTTCTCCCATGGAGCAGCTGGTGGGTTCAAACTGCAGACCTTTTGGTTAGCAGCCAAATGCTTTAACCACTATACCACCAGAGCTCGTTTTGTGTTATTAGTATGACCTTTTTAGGAGATAAGAGCACAGAGTCAAAGCAGGCCTCGGGAGATACACAAAATCTCCCTTTTAAATATCTAAAAGGACTATAGCCTTAGTAGGCAGGGAGAACACAAAACGAATTGAAGAGAGCAATAATGAACTAATTGGCTTTAATCAAAGAGGGAAGCAATTGAATCATGGAACTTCACCCATCCTCATCAGGTGATCAAGTGGAAAGAAGTTCAAAGAGTGAGCAGGGTTTTAACTTGGACTCAAGGAACTTGGATCCCATCTGTAAGACTGGCAATCAAAGACTTCTTTTTGACAAAGCAAACATTAAAAAAAAAAGTCTCAGCAAAGCAGCAGGGCTGTGAGGAGATAGCTCTGGTGGCTGCAGATAAATTCTCACACCGCAGCATCGACATTTGTCAATGAGCAATCTTGGCCAGCTGCAGTGTAACCCTAAATTACACTTGGGAAAGTGACCCCAAATTGTTTGGGACAAGATGATTCTTGAGGGGGTTCGCATCTTTTTACCTCTGGGAGACCTAGAATTAAGTGTGGAAATATTTAAGGGACTTAAACTAAAGCTGGAACCTGTATAAAGTGGAAACCTGTCAGAGAAGGAAAGCTCATATATTTTCCGCTAAACAGAGAGCAATTGAAAAGTGGGAAGACTGAACCCTGTCAAAGGTGAAAATTTTGTGAGACTTGGAAAACAAGGCCTGTTGAGGTCCAGCTGTCATAGTTTTCCTTGTATTTTCATGTTAAGTATACTTATACTGGTGTAAGTATAAAACCAAACCTCACTGCCGTGGAGTCTGACCCGACTCGTCACGATCCCTCCTTGGGTTTCTGAGGCAGTGTCTCTACAGAAGTAGATTGCCCAGTCTTCCTTTCGAGGAGTGGCTGGTGGGTTTGAACCACCAG
>NW_006921832.1:5391268-5394422 GCF_000298275.1 Orycteropus afer afer
CTTGGGACTATTTTCTTTGTCCATTAGACAAATGTTTAAAGAAGTTTAACTTTTAAAGACTGGGACCAAACATTAATCAAAGGCCCTGCAAAAATTATTATGCAAATCTGCTAGATATTTTACAGATAATTAGGGCAGTCTATTAATTGCTCTTAAAAGCTTAAAGGAAGAAAGAAGGTTTTGATTCGTGGTTTTTAAAAATTTAATATTAATTCTTAAAAACAGAGTTGCTTTTGAATAATCTTTTCTCTGAACAAAAGTTCCCCTTGATGGCATCATAAGCTTCCAATGACATTTTGTTCTCTTGGAATGTCAAGCTAACAGAACTTGTGACAGGTTCACACAAAACGCTTTACTGAAAATTTCCTTTTTAATAAAAGTATCATGTATTCCTCCCCTTTTTTTGATGTTGTAAATTTGAGTTTAGAGTTGGAATGGGAGAAGGAAGGAAAGAGAGAAGAGAAAGGAGTAGGAGGAAGATCATAGAAATGGAGTGGCATTGGGGAGCTGATGCGGCAGTCTTGTCATAAACAACCATTGCTATCAAGGCAATTCAGACTCATAGCAACCCTCAAATCAGAACTCTTGCCCTGTTCCTGATACCATCTCTGGACTTTTCCTGCAACCTGTGGCCTTGGCACTCTTGTGTTTCTCCTTGGTCAGCCGGGGCTCCCACTGGGTCATCCTGCCTAACTTCAAAATATCTACCATGTCCCTCTGTTTATTGCCTCCCACTTTTACCTCACTCCCATCTCTATCCAATCCAGCCCAATCCAGTGTTATTTTAAGTTTTATGTGTTCTTTGATATGATTTGGTAAGTTATTTTTTGGACCTGGGAACCCTCAAAATTTTTTCCCACATAAACTAATGGCAAGGAGCTCTGGTAGCATAGTGCCTAAGGCACTTGACTGCTCACCAGAAGGCTGGCTGTTCAAACCCACCAGCCATTCCTCGGAAAGAAGGTTGGGCAATCCTACTTCCGTAGTGATACTGCCTCGGAAACCCAAGGAGGGGTCGCTATGAGTCGGGGCCGACTCGATGACAAACAACAACAACAAACTAATGGCAATTGCTTCTTCGCTCTATGCCAGATCAGCTTAGGAAATGTTTCATAGGAACACGCTGCTTTCAGATATTGGGGGAGATCTGTATTTGCTTATTTCATATAAGTGAAATCACAGTATTTATCCTTTCATGTTTATCCTTCTTTGACTCAGCATAATGTTTTCAAGGTCCATCTATGTTGTGGCATACATCAGAATTTATGGCTGAGTAATAGTCTATTGTATGTATATGCATATTATGTTTATATATTATTCATCTGTTGATGTTACTGATATATATTTTTAAATCATGGGATTATAAGGTATATGCTATTTGGCAGCTTGCTTTTCTCACTTAACCATGAGGTTAGTAGATATTCCAGGTCACTATGTCCTGCTCATCTACTTGTTCCCATGGGCTGTACATGAAGCCAGAACACAGATGCTCCACAATTTATTTGACAAATGTCTTATTGATGCATATTTGATTTGTCTCCAATGTTTCATGACTATATTCACTTTTCCACCACTCGTCTGTCAGTTTGTCATACTGTGGTGAATTGCATGTTGCTGTGAGGCTGGAGGCTATGCCACTGGTATTTCAAATACCAGCAGGGTCACCTACGGTGGACAAGTTTCAGTGGAGCTTCCAGACTAAGACAGACTTGGAAGAAGGAAAGAGCCATCCACTTCTCAAAAAATTGCTTGATGAAAAACCATGTAAATAGCAGCAAAACACTGTCTGATATATTACTAGAAAACTTTATGAATAGCCCTGAAACATTGTCCAATATAGTGCTGGAAGATGAGCCTTTCAGGTCAGAAAACACTCAAAATATGGCTGGGGAAGAGCTGCCTCCTCAAAGCAGAGTCAACCTTAATGACATGGATGGAGTAAAACTTTCAGGACCTCCATGTGCTAATGGGGCATGATTCAATATGAGAAGAAACAGCTGCAAACATCCATTAATAATCAAAACATGGAATGTATGAAGTATAAATCTAGCAAAATTGGAAGTTGTCAAAAAATAAAATGGAACAAATAAAGATCAATATCCTAGGCATTAGTGAGCTGAAATGGACTGGTTTTGGCCATTTTGAATCAGACAATTATAAGATCTTCTATGCTGGGTATGACAAATTGAAGAGGAATGGTGTGGCATTCATCATCACAAAGAATGTTTCAAGATCTATCCTGATAGATATATATGATAGTGATAGGATAATATCCATATGCCTACAAGGAAGACCACTTAATACTACTGTTATTCAAATTTATGCACCAACAACCAAAGCCAAAGACAAGGAAAGTGAAGATTTTTATCAACTTCTGCAGTCTGAAATTGACCAAACATGCAATCAAGATTTGTTGATTATTACTGGTGATTAGAATGCAAAAGTTGGAAACAAAGAAGAATCACCAGTAGTTGGAAAATATGGCCTTGGTGATAGAAATGACACCAGAGATCATATGATAGAATTTTGCAAGACCAACAATTTATTCATTGTAAATACCTTTCTTCAACAACATAAACAGTGACTATACATGTGGACTTCACCAGATGGAATACACAGGAATCAGATTGACTATGTCTGTGGCAAGAGGCAATGAATGGAAAAGTTCAATATCTTCAGCCAAAACAAGACCAGGAGCTGACTATGGAACAGACCATCAACTGCTCATAATGCAAGTTCAAGTTGAAGCTGAAGACAATTAAAACAAGTCCATGAGAGCCAAAATATGATCTTGATTATATCCCACCTGAATTTAGAGTCCATTTAAAGAACAGATTTGATGCATTGAACATCAATGACCAAAAACCAGATGACTCATGGGACGACATCAAGAATATCATACATGGAAAAAGCAAAAGGTCACTCAAAAGACAGGAAAGGTAGAAAAGACCAAAATGGATGTCAGAAGAGATTCTGAAACTTGCACTTGAATGGAGAGTAGTAAATGGAAGAAATGACGAGATAAAAGAGTTGAACAGAAGATTTCAAAGAGGAGCCTGAGAACACAAAGTCAATTATTATAATGAAATGTGCAAAGACCTGGAGTTAGAAAACCAAAAGGGAAGAACATGCTCAGCATTTCTCAAGCTGAAAG
>NW_006921832.1:5400967-5404269 GCF_000298275.1 Orycteropus afer afer
CATGGGAGAAAAGACCAGATGATCTGCTCCCATAAAGATTACAGCCTAAGAATCCCTATAGGGTAGTTCTACTCTGTTATAGAGGGTCACTATGCATGGGAATCGACTCAAAGGCACTTAACAAAAATAATCAAGTGAGTCTAAACACACACCAAAGTTTGTGAGCCACTGATAGGAAAGTAGAGACTTTTGCAACCAAAAGTTGCACGGGATGTAAAGTAAGTAGAGAGGACTCTAGGAATTACTATGATTCACCTCATTGTCAGCTGCAAATATTAACAAGTACCTGCTGCATTCTGGATCTGGTGGTAGGAAAAGGAGAAATAAAACAGATACATAGTCCTTCACTTAAAGGAAAAATGGGATGTATCAATAAAACAATAAATACAGAGGGTAAGATGGCCTCAGTGGCAGAGTGAATGGTAGAAACCAGTGGTTCCCAAATATGGCTCCCCTGAGGAAGCTAGTTATAAATATAGATTCCTAGATCCTCCCTCCCTCACTGCCATCGAGTCAGACCCGACTCATAGTGACCCCTCCTTGGGTTTCTGAGGTGGTATCACTACAGAAGTAGATTGCCAAACCTTTCTTCCAAGGAGTGGATAGTGGGTTTGAACCACTAGCCTTCTGGTTAGCAGTCAAGTGCCTTAGGCACTATGCCACCAAAGCTCCCAGATCCTCCCTAGGAGACTGTAATTCAGAAGATCTGAGGAGCAACTGAGTCCTGGTTTGGGAAGCTTTGGTATAAATAATAGTACTAAGGAGTTCCTAGCAGGGAGGAAAGAACGCAAATCCGAGGTGACTGTGAAACCCCAGCCGGCAGAAAGGGGTCCTACCTGTCAAGACCCCCTCCAAGGGCTTAAGCTTGAGTTATAGGTTTCCTAGATAGAGTACAGGGGCCAGAAGTACAGGTGTCCAGGGCAAAAGTTTGAGAGCAACTGGCCACAGGATTTCTCTTCTCACTTAATGGACAGGGAAGCGTCATCTGCCAGAGTGGAGCCTAATGGAGGAGGCAGGCCAGAGGGAGGAGGCATAGCAAAGGGGAACGGGAGACATGTGAAGAAAGCTTAAAGGTGAATGCAGTTATCTCCAGCAAATTGTCAGCCTTACAGACTCAAGGGCTATTAACCAAAAGACTGAAAGGTTGCCTTTTTAAAAAAGGAACTCACCCCAGAGAAGGAAGAGGGCCATTTAGAAAGCTCTAGAATTGAGTGAGCTCAGACAAAGCTGAGACTTCTCTGGTCCCTGTTCCAATGTGCTCTCCCCCAGCCATGGGACTAAGAGTAGGGGTGTTGGGTTACCACCTGAGTTGGTGAGAAAGCCATCACACCCCAGTGGTTTTCAAAATGTGAATTTAGCAGCGAAATCCTTAACAAATATCTCAAGTGGAACTCTGAAATGGAGAACACTTAAAGACATAAGAACTGAGCTATTCTGCTTAAATTAGGGATCCAGTTCCTTCTTTTCTGTCACTCCAGTGCAATTACCACCATGCCCCCACCCACTGCAACCTACACACCCCCTACAGACAGTCCATAAAATGGAAAAACATTGATCTGGCTAACCTGTCACCCAGTGCCTTTCTGGGTTGCTTCCAGAGACAGGCAATTCACTACTTTGCAAAGTCATCCTTCCCATTGCTGGAAACGTTGATCCTCAGAAAGTCCTTCCTTCAATTGAGATGAGAGCTGCTCCCTATACTTCTTGCCCACTATACCTAGCTTTCCCCTCTGGAAAACTAACACATTCTTCTGTGTGAAAGCTCTTTAAATAAATATCTGTTAAGAACGATCTTCTCCAGGCAGAAACTTCAGCAGTTTGTCAAACAGATTGACTTGTGATATGGTCTCTCTGTGTGGGACAGACTCCAGTTTGTCAGTGTCCCTTTTCAAATAAGTCTCATGGAAGAGAACATGGCTCCAGACAGGAAGTGCCCAGGGCGGCATATAATGGGACCCTCCTTTCCTTGATCTGGACATTGAACCTCACTTGGTGCCGCTGAGGATTGCATTAGCTTCTTTGGCAGCTGCTCCACAGTGAGTTCATACTGAATCTACCCTCAATTAAATCCCCTCTGTTTCACATTAACAGCTGTTAAGTGAATTCTTTCCCATCCTGTAGTTACACAGTTGATGTTCTTTAATGTAAGTGCTGTACCTTTATATATCTCCATAGTGTTTCATCCTGTTAGTTTTAATCTAGTCACTCAAAATACTACGCATACACTATACCATTTAATCCTTACAGTAGGCTGGTGAGAATAGATATTACTATCCTATTTGACAAATGAGGAAAGTGAGGGGAAGGGAGAAGGGTGAAGGTACCCTATGCTCTGAGCGGTCTGAGTCAGTCTGAATGATGACTGAGAGGACAGACGCTCCTACACACAAACCACTGAAGCTCCGCCTCACAGCCCTAAAGGAAGGTCTAGCTCAGTGATGGCTCAAAGGCTCCATCTGAGGGAGAAAGAGCAGACAGACTGACTCCCAGCTTCTTCTCCCTAGGGTGACTTTTCATCAGCCTAATGAAGAAAATGAGGTCAGACATATGAATGGACCCCCCCCCAAAAAAAAAAATCAACAGCTAGAAAAAGATAAATTCTCACTTTAAAAATGAATCTTAAGAAAACAATAAAGCTTAATGAGCATATAATGCTGTAAAATTTGATTTGTTGATACAGGTAAATCTTGGAATTACATAATCTTGGAATTTGCATACTGTGGCTTTATCAGGCTGCTATAATTGAAATTTCTTCCCTTTTAGATTCTGTAAGAAGGAATATTTATTAAGTGAATGATTAAAAATGATTAAACCCTCATCACCATACTTTAATTATCTGTACAGTATTTATGACTACATTAATATATATTTTTTATTTACTTATTTCTCCCTACTGAAATGTGAGCTCCATAAAAACAGAGTCCTATCTGCCTTGTTCTCCTCTGTATCCCTATTATCTACAACAGTGCTTGGCATATATTGCATGGTTAAAAAATATTACGTGAATATTAAGAATGAATCTAAGTATGACACAGTTAATGTCTCCAGAAAACCTACCTTTTAAATAGTTTACTTACAAACAAAGGCTGAGCAAGGCTTACACCCAGCACTCACCTTGGATGTGAATGTAGGCACATTGTTCAAATTATATATAAAAAAGGTACTGCTAATATCCTTCCAGAGCCAAACCAAAGCTTCCTTTTGATAAATTAAAAAGCCAATACTAGGCGGGGCAAGATGGCGGACTAGGCAGAAGGATTGCACAGACCCTCTTCAACAAAGAAAAGGGAAACCAATTAACA
>NW_006921832.1:5404369-5405633 GCF_000298275.1 Orycteropus afer afer
CCCTGGAGAAGGAAATCATGCTTGGTAAAGTGAAAGATCAGCAAAAAAGGGGAAGGCCCTCAGCAAGATGGATTGACACAGTGGCTGCAACAATGAGCTCAAATATAGCAAGGATTGTGAGGCTGGTGCAGGACCAGGCAGTGTTTCATTCCATTGCACATGGGGTCACGATGAGTCTGAGTTGACTCAATGCACCTAACACAACAACAACATATTCACTTTTTGTACATTCTTTCCTTTTCATAATTCAAAACTATCAAGCTGAAGCCCAGCAGAGCTTCCTCATTTCACCATCATAAATCATTTCCTATTAAGTAAAGCCTCTTCCTCAGGCAAGCTCTTGTCACACCCTGCAGGGGTGGGGGCTTTTCCACAGAAAGAAGAAGTGGAATTATCTGTCCTAGGCCTTAGGAGGAAACAGCGTGGTGGGGATGTCCACACTGCCTTGTGCTCCCAGCACTGCTGCCCCAGGCTCCTGTACAGCCCAGTAACCTGATAGACAGAATCAACATCACTTTGGCTCCAGCAAGTTGATCTCACTCAATACATTATAATAGTTTTGACAAGATGCCTTCTCGTGATATACTTCATCACCCCATTGGAAGAGATGTGTGTTTCCAGGATAAACTTTTCTCCTCAGAGTCAACCCTAAGACATGCACCTGTTTTCAGTGATGACTGTCAATATGGTTCCCTTGTCAGGAATGCTCTTTCTCCTCTAAATAGTCAAATTTCCCTTTGACACACACAAATTCCATCCCTTTTTTAAAGCTTTTCTATCACTCTAGCCTGAACTAATCCTCCCCTTTGTTGAATCATTTCAGCACCAACATGCACAGCAGCTGGGTGAGGCTAAACCCCTGGGCCACAGACGAATGGCCACAGAACCACTGGTTGTGGGAAGGTTTAAAATAGAAGGCTACAATCTACCTGAATCCCATAGAAATAATGTTATTACAAGAGGAGAGGCCTATATGCAGAGAAACACTGTGGAACAAATTTGTGTTCATTAGAAAAGAAGAGAATTGTGGATTGGATACACCAGCATCCCCAACAACAACAATGAAATAGCAAAGCAAAAGCCTAGTGCAGTGTTTCTCAAAGTATGGTCAGGGAAACTTGTTAGAAATGCAAATTCTCGAATGGACTAGAGTTCCGGTAAGATGGCGGACTAGGCAGAAAGACTGCACAGACCCTCTTCAACAAAGAAAAGGGAAACCAATTAACACAGACACAGAAGATAATCCTGGACCCCTGAGCCTTGA
>NW_006921832.1:5413381-5414459 GCF_000298275.1 Orycteropus afer afer
TTTTTTTTTTTTTTTTAAATCATTTTGAGTTCTGTTCCACATTGTTCTCCCACTCTATCAGGATCTCCTACAGAAATCCCCCTTGAGAGAGGTTTTTTAAGATGTACAGTGTAATTGTTATCCATATTCAAGGCGGTTCTTCTAGCCACTATACCTGCTTCCAACTTTTCCAACCACTTGCTGGAGCCCTCAGGTTAACTTGGCAGTGCCAAAGTGGTCTTGCTGTGGTAATGGTGGTGTCAGGAAGATAGTGGCACAGTTTTCTTGCTTGAGACAGCTGGGACCCTAAAGGGGGTGACCCCTAATATGGTAATTGTCCTTTATCTATCTTGGCCTCTTCCTCTTTTGCTTCAAGCTTTCAGTTCTTTCCTACTTCCTGTTCCAAGCTCCTCTCACAGGTGAAGTGTCTAAAGTTGAAAGCTTAAAATAGAAGCAGCCCAAGTTATCAACATCAGACTTACAGGCACCTTGTACTTGCCCTTTAATGTAATGTAAATTTGCTCTCACTTTGAACTGATTGAATCAACCCCTACTCACAACAAATTATTACAATCACTTTCACTTGCAACACATGCAGCTTTTAAATCATTGGAAAGCCTTCCAGCCTTTTCTTGTACTAAAATGAGGCTAAATAAGAACCTGATGCACCTATTCTGACTCACCTACAAACTGGACTTAAAGACACACTTAAGAACTGATCTCGTCTGTAAAACTCCAGGACTGCCTGTATATCGCCCCATTGGATAAAAAATCATGCTCCAAAAGGCTAAAAGGAGTTAATCTTCTTATCATATGGGCTATTGAGTGTCAAAGTATAATTTTCAAAATGTTAAAAACATGAGAGTTCCGGAAAGATGGTGGAATAGCTAGAAAGACTGCACAGACCCTCTTCAACAAACAAAAGGGAAACCAATTAATACAGATACAGAAGATAATCCTGGATGCCTGAGCCTTGAAGGGAAGGATATAGAAGTGGACTAAACTCCAACTAGCAGAAGAATTTGCATGAAAACACCAAAAAAGGAGACATAATGGAGCTGCGGTCAGGCAATGATCGTGAGGGCACAGACAGCTTGGA
>NW_006921832.1:5415509-5416782 GCF_000298275.1 Orycteropus afer afer
TTTTTTTTTTTCTTTCTCATGGCAAACCCCATGCCTTGTTTTCTTTTTTCATTTTTCCCACTTTTTCCTTCATTATTCTCCTTGTCTACCTTTTTTCTCTTATTGCCTTCTCCCCAGATATTGCAGGTTTATTTCTTTTTCCTTTCTTCTTTTTTTGGTTACTGTTCCTGTGTGATAACATGGTATGTATTTTGTCCATTTGCTTTTACTTTTTTGATGGTTATTCAATTGTTATTTTTGTGTAACTGAGTGGAAGTACCCATATGACAACAGTCCCCATATGACACAACTACACCCACACCTCCTGCAGCTTCACTTACTGAGTGAAAGCCACCACTTCCTTCTCCACCAATGGGCCAACGATAAACAACAACCAAGAAGAGCCTGACTCATCCTTGGCTGCTCTTCACAAACAGTTAACAGAGATCTAAATAAAACAACACCATGAAGACTCAGAGACAACAGATCATCACAGTTCACACAAAGAAGCCAGACAAAGTGGTAGCAACAAGGGAGCAGGATACAGACCCAGAACACATTCCTGACGAAGAAGCAGCATTGGAACTCTCTGATAAGGAATTCTAAAGAATTATATTTAGGTATCTTCAAAGGATTAAGAGACAGACCACAGAAAACACAGAAAAAAACCTAAAAGAATTTTGGAAGAAAATACAAGAACAAAATGACAAAACAAATGAAAAATTAGAAATGATTCTAAATCTACAGATAGAAATCCAGAATATTAATGCTAAATTGCCAGAAATAGATAACACATTGAAAGGGAAAAGGAGTAGAATTGATGCAATGGAAGACAGAATTAGTGAGATTAAAGACAAATACCTGAATACTTCTTTCAATCAGAAAAAAGATCAAAACAAAATGAAGAAAGCCTAAGGTTCATGTGGGATACCATCAAAAGGAATAACCTACATGTCATTGGAATTCAAGAACAGGAAGGAAAAAATTAAACCACTGAGAAAATTGTCCAAGATTTGTTGGAGGAGAACTTCCCTGATATGTTGAAAGAGAAGAATATATCCATTCAGGAAGCCCAACGAACTCCAAAAGGATAGACACCAAAAGAAAATCACCAAGACACATCATCATCAAACTCATCAAAACCAAAGACAAAGACAGAATCCTGAAAGCAACACGGGGAAAACAAAAAGTTACTTACAAAGGACAACCAGTAAGAATAAGCTCTGATTTCAAGCAGAAACCATGCAAATGAGAAGGCAATGGGATGATATATACAAAACCCTGAAAGAGAAAA
>NW_006921833.1:0-1941 GCF_000298275.1 Orycteropus afer afer
TGGTGAGACCCACATGTATAGCATGTTTATGTTGTGGAAAAATGATATTTGTAATGAATAAGTTGTAGGTCTTGCAAAATCCTATCATGAAATCTCCAGCTTCATTTCTATGGACAAGGCTACTTTTTCCAACTTTTGAATACCAGTCACCAGTAATAATCAACACATCTTGATTGCATGTATGGTCAATTTCAAACTGCAGAAAGTGGTAAAAATCTTCGGTTTCCTCATCTTTAGCTTCAGTGGTTGATGTGGAAATTGGAATAATAATGTTAACTAGTTTTCCTTGTAGGCATGTGTATATAGTCCTATCACGAACAGCATTGTACTTCAGGATAAATCTTGAAACCTTCTTTGTGATGATGAATGTCACACCATTCCTCTTCAATTTGTCATTCCTGGCATAGCAGATCATATGGTTGTCTGATTAAAAATGACCAAAACAGTCCTTTTCAGCTCACTAATGCCTAGGATCATTTCAGCTCACTAATGCCTAGGATCTGAATCTTTATGCATTTCATTTTATTTTTGACAACTTCCAATTTCCCTAGATTCATACTTTGTACATTTTATGTTCTGATCTTTAGTGGAAGTTTGCACCCATTTCTTCCCATTCTGAGTCATGCCACATCAGCAAATAAAGGTCCTAAAAACTTTTCTCCATCTACGTAATTAAGGTCATCTCCACTTTGAGGAGGCAGCTCTTTCCCAGTCATATTTTGAATGCCTCCTGACCTGATGGGATTATCATCTAGCATTATATCGGACAATGTTTTAGGGCTGTTCCTAAATTTTACCAGTAATAGACAGTGTTTCACTGCTATTCATAAAGTTTTCACTGACTGATTCTTTAAGAAGTTGATGGCCCCTTTCATATTCTGAGTGTGTCTTAGTCTGGAAGCTCTGCTGAAACCTGTGCATCATGAATGACCCTGCTGGTGTTTGAAATACCTATGGAATAGCCTCTACCCTAAGTGCAACACACTAACCACCACAGTATGAGAAACTGACAGATGAGTCAATGAAAAGAAATGCAATCTGGATTCAGAAGAGGATGTGGAATGAGGTATACTATTGCTAATGTCTGATGGATCTTGGTTGCAAGCAAAAAATACCAGAAAGATGTTAATTTGTGTTTTATTAATGATACAATAACATTTGACTGTGTGGATCATAACAAATTATGGATAACATTGAGAAGAATGGGAATTCGAGAATATTTAATTGTGCTCATGAAGAATATGTACATAGACCAGGAGGCTGTTGTTTGAACAAAACAAGAGGTTATTGTGTGGTTTAAAATCAGGAAAGGTGTGTGTCAAGGTTGTATATTTTCACCATACTTAATCTGTATGCTGAGCAAATAATCCAAGAAGAGGGACTATATTAAGAAAAACGTGGCATCAGAATTGGAGGGAGACTCGTTAACAACCTGCACTATGCAGATAACACAACCTTGCTTACTCAAAATGAAGATGAATTGAAGCACTTGTTGATTAAGATTAAAGACTACAAGTCTGCAGTATGGATTTCACTGCAACATAAAGAAAACCAAAATCCTTACAACTGGACCAATAAGCTTCATTAGGATAAATGGAGAAAAGTTTGAAGTTGTCAAAGATTTAAATCAACACAAATGGAAGCAGCAATAAAAAAATCAGATGTCATATTGTACTAGGCAAATCTGCTGCAAAAGACTTCTTTGAAGTGCTGAAGAGCAAAGATGTCTCTTTGAAGACTAAGGTGTGCTTCCCCCAAGTGAAAGCTGAACAATGAGTAAGGAAGACCAAAGAAGAGCTGATGCTTTTGACTTGTGGTGAAGAATACTGAAGGTAACATGGACTGCCAGAAAAACAATCAAATCTGTCCTGGAAGATGTGCAACCAGAAGCCTTCTTGGAAGTGGCAATGGCCAGAATTTTTCTCAGCTACTTTGGTCATG
>NW_006921833.1:2211-3614 GCF_000298275.1 Orycteropus afer afer
TGAAAAATATTGAACGATTCTATGGGCATAAGTTGAACAGCATAGGAAACATCAAAACAAGTTTGAAGGAATAAATAGAGTCATTGTACCAAAAATAATTGGTCAACTAGTTGCTCTTCAGGTTAGGAATTGAACCCATTCCTGTGGCTGCCAGCCAAACAAAAGACAGGCAGATGAGCTGAATATTTACAATAGGTAGATATACTCCTTGGAGAGATCAATCATAAAAAAATAGAAGGGCTGTGTATGCACAGGGAGACGCTTGGGGGGTAAGAGTGCATGAGAGGGAAGGACACAGGGAAGAGCTAACTATGGGGAGGAAATGGGAAGAAAGTTGTTGCATTGTGGGAAATTGAAGTAAATGTCATAAGACAAAGTGTATGTGAACTACTGTATGGAGAATGAATTTGCTCTATAAACTTTCACCCAAATCAAAATAAAAATCAAAAACAAAAAAGGAAAAATAAATGGTCAGATCTATCACAAAATATCTCTTTAAAAGGTTAAAAGGAAATGTATCACTTGGAGGACTAAAGTTTGCCTGACTCAAGGTATGGCATTTTCACTCACCTCACATGCATGCAAAAGCTGGACAATTAGTAAGGAAGAGTGAACAAGAAATGATGCATTTGATTATGATGTTGGCAGAGAATATTGAATATATGCTGGACTGCGAGAAGAATGAACAAATCTTTCTTGGAAAAAGTAAAGTCAGAATGCCCCTTAGAAGTAAGGATGGTGATACTTTGTCTTATATATAATAGACAAGTTGTCAGGAGGGACAAATCTGTGTTGAAGGACATCATGCTTGGCAAAGTGAAAAGAGGAAGACCCTCAATGAGATGGATTGACACAGTGGCTGCAGTAACAGGCTCAAACATATCAGGGATTATGAGGGTGGTGTAAAACTGAGCAGTGTTTATATCTGATGTACTTGAGGTCACTGAGTCAGAATTTACTCAATAGTACTTACCAACAAAAACAGTGAGCCTGGGAAAGAGTGCAGATGAAAATGGAGAGTGGATAGATACAAATAGTACAACCCTGTACAATTATTATTATTATTACTTTGTTATTGAAGTAGTGATAAATATTTAAAATGGGCAATACAAGGAAATCTCTGGTGGTATAATGGTTAAAGCATTTGGCTGTTAATGAAAAGATCCATGTTTCAAAGCCACCAGACACTCTGTGGAAAAAATTTAAGACAGTCTGATTCCATAAAGATTTACAGCCTTGGAAACGCTATGGGATTTGCTATGAATTGGAATTGACTTGATGGCAGGGGAGTTTTTTGGTGGGTTTCTACAAGGGATTGGTAAGATCAAAGTCATGGTCTTTTCAATCAATTTATTCATATACATGCAAAAGTTAAATAGTGAAAAAGGAAGACAGAGAAGAAT
>NW_006921833.1:4454-5962 GCF_000298275.1 Orycteropus afer afer
CAACTTGCCTAGTGCTATTCCTGATCTGATGTCCTGACTGCTGCTTCCATTGGCATCAATTGTGGAACCAAGCAATGTGAAGTCTTTGACAATTTCAATCTTTTCTCCATTTATCATGATACTGCTTATAGGTCCAGTTGTAATGATTGCTGTTTTCTTTATATTGAGATGTAATCCATACTGCAGACTTTAGTGCTACATCTTTATCAATAAGTGCTTCAAATCATCCTCACTTTCATCAAGCAAAGTTGTGTTGTCAGCATATCACAGGTTGTTAATAGTTCTTCCTTTAATCCTGATGCCATGTTCCTCTTCATATAGTCCAGCTTCTCAGATTATTTACTTAGGATATAGATTGAATAAGTATGGTGAAGGGATACAACCATGACACACTCCCTTCTTGATTTTAAACCATGTAGTATCCCCTTGTCTGTTCCAATGACAGCTTCCTGGTCTATGTACAGGTTCCTCATGAGTACAAGCAAGTGTTCTGGAAATCCCATTCTTCTCAATGTTATCTACAGTTTATTATGGTCCACACAATCAAATGCTGTTGCATAGTCAATAAAACACAAGTAAACATATTTCTGGTATTCCTTGCTTTGAATCAAGATCCACTTAACTTCAGCAATGACATACCTTGTTCTGCATCCTCTTCTGAATCCAGCTTGCACCTCTGGAAGTTTTCTGTCAATATACTGCTGCAACCATTTTTTCAATTATCTTCAGTAAGAGTTTGCTTGCATGAGATATTAATGATATTATTCAATAATTTCCACATTCTATGAGATCATCTTTCTGTGGAATGGGTACAAATATGGATCTAGTTTGGGAGAGAGTCAGGAAAAATGAAGAAAACCCTGAATTAGATGGATTGATACAATAACCACAACAAAGGACTCAAATTTACCAGTGATCATGAAGATGGCTTAAGACTGGGCAACATTTTGTTCTGTTATACATAAGATCACTGTGACTTGAAGCTGACTCAGTGACAACTAACAACAACAACAGGAAGGTTTTTCTGAATCATGACCTTACATTTTCAGCAACTATTCCTGAATGCATCATTTTTTCATTCCCAATTCATTCTTGAAAGTGCTCTGTAAAGAAAAGAGGGACCACTGGAAGTGAGAAGAAAGAAAAATGAAGGCTATGAAATTTAGGAAATAACTTAAAAACTACATTGATTGCTAAGACTCTTTATTTTAGAAACCTAGCAGAATCCTGTATATGGAGGCCATAGTAATGCACAACACTGATGTCCTGCTGTGACAAACAGATTATCTATGATCCCAGTTGCTACTTCTCTGCATCTACAATGTTTGTACTGAGACCACTCTTCTAATGAGTTGCTTACAGTGAATATCTATACTTGTCAAAGAAAAAACAAACCAGTGCAGGAAAATTCCAAAGAGACCCAGAAACTCTTCTGTCAGGTAAGTGTGGATAAGGGTTTCTGATTGGCCTTCTAAACATTACTTGTAACTTCACTGCAGTCCTTGAAT
>NW_006921833.1:6192-8722 GCF_000298275.1 Orycteropus afer afer
CAGGCCATGGCCCTCCCAAGCAGTGGGAAAATTGGGAAAAGCAGAGAAAAAGCCAGGGGCATGGGGACCACAACAGAGCAAGGAAGGAGAGGCAGGGATCCAGGTAAGGTCAGAGACCCAGGCCACACACCCCCAAGTGGAGGGAAAGAGGCAAGCATCTATGTAAAGGGAGGGTGAGAGGTTTTGAACAGCTAAGGGAAGCAAACTTTTCTGTCAGTTTATCTTACTGTGGTGGCATGTTGCTGTGAGGCTTTAGACTGTTCCACTAGTGTCTAAAACCCAGTGGGCTTGCACATGGTACACAGGTTTCAACAGCTTACAGACTGAGACAGACTAGGAAGAAGGAAGAGGCCATCTACTTCTCAAAGAATTGGCCAGGGAAAACCTTATGAATAGCATAGAAACACTGTCTGATACATTACGGTGCAACTTGATGAATAGCCCAGAAACTTTGTCTGATACAACACAGGAGGATAAGCCACTGAGGTCAGAAAGCTCTCAAAATAGGGCAAGGAAAGACCTGCATCATCAGAATAGAACCAGCCTTAAAGATATGGATAAGGTAAAGTTTTTGAGGCCACCATTTGCTGATGTGGCATGACTCAAATTGAAGAGAAACAGTTGCAAACATCCATTAATGATCAGTACATGGAATGTATGAAGCATGAGTCTAGGAAAATTGGAAGTAGTTAAAAATGAAATGGAGGGCAAAAAGATTGATATCCTAGGTATCCTAGGCATTAGTGAGCTGAAGTGGACTGGTTTGGCCATTTTGAATCAGACCACCATGCAGTCTACTATGCTGGTAATGACAATTTGAAGAGGAATGGCATGGCATTCATCATCACAAAGGATGTTTCAAGATCTTTCCAGAAGTACAGTGCTGTCAGGGATAGGATAATATCCATACGCCTACAAGAAACACCCGTTAATATGACTATTATTCAAATTTATGTACCAACCATCAAAGCCAAAGATGAGGAAATTGAAGATTTTTATCAACTTCTGCAGTCTGAAATTGACCAAACATGAAATCAGGATGTAATTATCACTGGTGACTGGAATGCAAAAGTTGGAAACAAAGAAGAATCACCTGTAGTTGGAAAATTTGGCCTTGGTGACAGAAATGATGCTAGAAATCACGATAGAATTTTGCAAGACCAACAAGTTATTCATTGCAAATACCTTTTTTCAACAACACAAATGACAGCTATATACGTAGACATCACTAGATGGAATACACAGGAATCACATCGACTAAATCTGTGGCAAAAGGTGGTGAAAAAGCTCAATATCTTCAGCCAAAACGAGGCCAGGAGCTGAGTGTGGAACGGACCATCAACTGCTCATATGCAAGTTCAACTTGTAGTTAAAGACAGTTAAAACAAATCCACAAGAGTCAAAATATGATCTTGAATATATCCCTCCTAAATTTAGAGACCATTTAAAAAATAGATTTGATGCATTGAGCACCAATGACTGAAAACCAGAAGAATTATGGGATGACATCAAGAGCATCATCCTTGAAGAAAGCAAGAGGTCACTAAAAAAATGAAAAAAGAAGAAAACACCAAAATACATGACAGAAAAGACTCTGAAATTTGCCCTTGAGTGGAGAGTAGCTAAAGCAAATGGAAGAAATGACAAGATAAAAGAGCTGAACAGAAGATTTCAAAGAGCAGATCAAGCAGACAAAGCCAATTATTATAATGAAATGTGCAAAGACTCAGAGTTAGAAAACCAAAAGGGAAGAACTCACGTGGCATTTCTCAAGCTGAAAGAATTGAGGAAAACAATTTAAACCTCAAGTTGCAATACTGAAAGAGTCTATGGGTAAAATATTGAATGATGCAGGAAATATCAAAAGAAGATGGAAGGAATACACAGAGTCACTGTACCAAAAAGAACTAGTAGATCTTCATCCATTTCAGGAGGTGGCATATGATAAGAACCAATGGTACTGAAGGAAGAAGGCGAAGCTGCACTGAAGGAATTGGTGAAGAACAAGGCTCCAGGAATGGACAGAATACCCATTGAGATGTTTCAACAAACAGATGCCCCATTGGAGGCACTCACTTGATTATGCTGAGAGATCTGGAAAATAGTTACCTGGCCAACTGGAAGAGATCCCTATTTGTACCCATTACAAAGAAATCAATCCCACAGAATGTGGAAATTATCAAACAATATCATTAATATTGCACACAAGTAAGATCTTACTGAGGATAATTCAAAAAAGGTTACAGCAGTATATTGACAGAGAACTTCCAGAGGTGCAAGCTGGATTCAGAAGAGGACATGGAATAAGGGAAATCACAGCTGCTTTCAACTGGATCTTGGCTCAAAGCAAAGAATACTAGAAAGATGTTTACTTGTGTTTTATTGACTACACAAAGGCATTTAAATGTGTAGATCATAACAAATTGTGGATGACATTGAGAAGAATGGGAATTCCAGAACACTTGCTTGTGCTCAAGAGGAACCTGTATATTGCCCAAGAGACTGTTGTTTGAACAGAATAGGGAAACAC
>NW_006921833.1:9792-13047 GCF_000298275.1 Orycteropus afer afer
AGATGCGCCTGACACAAGCCATGATATTTTCAATCCCCTCATAGGCATTTGAGAGCTGGGCAATGAATAAGGAAGACTGAAGAAGAGTTGATGCTTTTGAGTTGTGGTGCTGGCAAGGAATGCTGAAAGTACTGTGGACTGCTAAAAGAACTAGCAGATCTGTCCTTGAGGATGTGTAGCCAGAATGCTCCTTGGAAGCCAGAATGGCCTGACTTCATCTCACCTCCTTTGGTGATGATGTCAGAAGGGACCATTCCCTGAAGAAGGATGTCATACTTGGTAAGGTGGAGGGATGAAAGAGGGAAGTCCCTCGACAACATGGATTGACTCAGTGGCTGTGATGATTGGCTCAAGTATATCAAGGATCATGGAGCTGGCATGGTACCAGACAGTGTTTCCTTGTGCTGTGAATAGTGTTGTTATGAGTTGGACACGACTCGACGGCACCTAACAACAAAAACAACAACATCCACTATTGCACATGCAGCAAAGAAGGTATTATTTTAGAGGATGAGCTACTGATATTTATTTCAAAGAGTTTATATTAAAAGAATGGGTAAAATATTCAATATTTTTGGACCCAATAATAGAAATTAAAATATTGGCTCTTTGATGAGAGATGGTCTTGTACTCAGTAACATATATTATATTTGAAAGTGCTTGATAGTTCTTAATTTCCAAAGTTGGGTCTTTAAATCCAAGTGTTTCTACATGAATTTTTAAGACCAACAGATGTCATGCTGTGTCTGGAAGAAGTTTCTGAAACAGAATTGAGTAACAGATGGTTTTTCAGGTATTGGAAGGACTTTTGATTCAGATTTTCAAGATAAAATTCAAAAGATTTGGACTGTATGCAACTGTGCTGGAACTGGTAAATGGGAACTTGGTGGTATATTTAATATGATTGAATACAGTAGAGAACTCATGCTCTATTTTGCTCTGAATTTTGTTTTCTGTTTCCTATTAAAATTATAATTATTATATGTAAAATTATTACCATAAATGAAAGTACAGTCATGGTCTCACAAAATAAGTGAATTAAAACATGAAGTATTTTGTCCTTGTGTCTATTCTCATTGATATTCAAACAGAGTTCAGTGTAGAACCTATAGTAAAGATTTATTTTACATTTAGAAAAATCGAATATTAGAAGTAATCAATGAAAATGTCAATAGAAGCAAAAGAAAAGTTGAGTCTAATGATGATGCGTGTGTGTGTTTGGTTTGTGACCACTCAAAGTCATTAAATAAAGCATATTGAAATTCTAAACAACTTAAGTTCCTTAAACTTTAATTCCTTGGGAATTGAAACAATAGAAATATTCCTCAAGTGCTCTGCAATTGTCACAAATATGTTAATTATTTCAATTTTCACATATTTCTACCTAATTTCCAGGTTGTTGTTACTTGTTATTTTTTTATTATTCTTTCACTATTATTTCATTAATAACTGTTCTCATTCATCCTAAGGGTAATTGAGCTTCAGTTTATTACTTTGAAAAATATGTAATGATACTGTTTACATGTATGTGATATTTCAATTACTTGGAAATGAAGCATTGTTCTAAAACAATCACTTGGAAAAATAACCCATGATGACTATATTTCCTATTGACAGCCACCACTCTTAATGTTTCTGTGACTTGATTGTTCATTTATTTTGTTGAAATCAGCTTGACAATACTGGGTTTTGAGATATCACACCAAATGTCCAGCCTGTGAAAATAAAAGTCCAGCATTCAGGAAAATGCTGTATGAACCTATATCTCCATGATCTCTGTAATGTATTCCCAATCACAACACAGTTTTGAATCATTCCTTCAGAGAATCTTGGCAATATTATTCAGAAATTTTCCCTGTCAGGTATGGAAGTATGTTTCCTCAATTTCATCTGCCAGAATGTTATATAAGAATGTATTACATATGCATATTAATGTGAAACCTATAGTCTTCTATGTTTTTTTTTTTAATTTTAAAATAAGTTTTCTGTCAAAGTCAAATTAAGTTTGTGTGTGTTTTTTTTTTTTTTTTTTTATACATTTTTTTTCTGGTCCTTGATATAGTAAAATTTACTGAGTTCATTGTTAAATTTTTTTATTCTGTGCCTTTTTCAGTTGATGCACATTGTTTTTGTCCTTAATCCTGTTGTTAATACTTTCATGTGCATTTCATGTTTCTTTGATGCTACTGTATGAGGCCATCTTAAGAAATCTCAAGGTTTTCTCTATTTGAGGTTTTATCTCACTACTTTTCTAATTCTGCTTTCACAAATTTTCCTTTTTGTTCCCAATGTTTTGTCTATTTTATTTTGTAATGGTTCACCTGCATTTATCAATTCAATTCATGTTTTTTTTTTTTTGTTCGTTTTTTAGATCAATTTATAATTGTCTGTTTTTCCTCAATTTTTACTTTTTATCTGGCTTTCCTGGCATTAGTTTGATTATTTGGCTCAACGGTTTTTCATTTATTTTCTTTACTTTCCATTGAAATGATAACATTTGATACTGTCCATTGCCTGACTAAATGTTTGTTACATTTCATACTTTTAAAAAATCTTATATTTGTTACATTTTAACCAACATATAATTGTCCTTTTTATTTCTATCTTCAACCATTATTTCAGTGGTTATTTCAAACAATAATAAATAACTGCTACTTGCATCGGCCTCTGATTTTGTAAAGTCACAACATAGAAGACAATCAATCAATCAACTCATAAATGTTTGTTTCTATTTATAAAAGTCACCAGCTAATACTCATGGATAGAAAGATTGAGCATTGTGAAAATAGTGATTCTACCCAAAGCAGTCTATATATTCAATGCAATCTTGATCCACATTCTATCAGCAGTCTTTAAAGACATGGAAAAACCAATCACTAATTTTATATGGAAAGGAAAGAAACCTCAGATAAACAAAACATTACTGAAGAAGAAGAACAAAGTAGGTCTCACACTCCCAGATTCAAAACCTACTACACAGACACAGTTGTCAAAACAGCCTGGTATTGGTACAGTGACAGACACATAGATCAGTGGAATAGAATTGGGAACCCAAAAATCAATCTAACGACCTATGGTGAGCTGCTATTGGACAAAAGGCCAAAATTCATGAAATGGGAATGAGATAATCTCTTTAACAAATGATGCTGGAAAAACTGGATATCCATTTGCAGAAAAATAAAACAAGTTCCGTACTTACACCATACAAAATGATTAACTGCAGATGGATCAAAGACATAAATATGAAACCTAAAA
>NW_006921833.1:13367-13932 GCF_000298275.1 Orycteropus afer afer
AAAATTTATAGAAAACTCCACACCTTAACATCAAAAAGACAACAATCCAATTGAAAAATGGGCAGAAGATATGAACAGACACTTCACCAAAGAAGATATTCAGGCAGCCAAAAAACAGATGAAGAAATATTCACAATCATCAGCTATTAAAAAACACCAAACTCACTGCTGTCGAGTCATTTCCAACTCATAGCAACTCGTCCATGTGTTTCTAAGGTGGTATCCCTATAGAAGTCAAGTGCCCAATCTACCTTCTGGAGAATGGCTGGTGGATTTGAACTGCCAGCTTTCTGGTTAGCAGTCAAATGCCTTAACCACTACACCACATAGCTCCCATTAGAGAAATTCAATTCAAAACAACAATAAGATACCATCTCATCCCAGCATTAATAGCAAAGTTCAACAAGAAAGAAAATAACAAATGTTGGCGAGAATGTGGAGAGATTGGAACTCTCATACACTGCTGATGGGACTGCAAAATGATGCAACCACTGTGAAAATTAGCATGACAATTTTTCAAAAAGTTGGAAATAGAAATACCATTTGATCCAGAAATCCCATTTAG
>NW_006921833.1:14477-16054 GCF_000298275.1 Orycteropus afer afer
GTCGGCCCTGAATCATAGTGACCCCTCCTTGGGTTTCCCAGGCAGTATCACTACAGAAGTAGAAGATTATCAGTGGTTACCAGGGATGGGAGGGAGAGGGGAAAGGGTAAGCTTTTGTTTTAAGGGCATTGAGTTTATGATAATGGTCGTAGAATATTTTGGAAAAGAATAGCAATAATGGTGGCATAACATGAAAATTTCATAAACATCCCTGAGCTGTAAATGGGAAAGTTGTTTTGTTGGCAAATGTCTTGTTGTGTATATCTTCACAATAAAAGTGAAAAAGAAAAAGAGTCACTGGTTAAAATAAATGCTACAAAGTAAATATATCAGGCACAGGATAGGCAGATTTAGAGGACAGAGGGAGATTTAGGAGGTAGCATATCTATAGGACAGTCAGAGAATGCTTCTTTTAGATTAGAATTAGGCTCAGGTCTGAAAGATAAGAAAAGTTTAGCAAAGCAAAATGTAGAAAAAGATAATCTAAGTGGAATAACAGATTATGCCAAGGTTCTTTTAATTTTTTTAAATTTTTATTGTGATTTGGGTGAAAGTCTACAGAGCAAATTCATCTTCCATACAGCAACTCACATACACTTTGTCTCATGAAAGTGATTGTAATTTCCCACAATGCAAAAGCTCTCCTCCCACTTCCTGCCCATAGCCACCCCCTCTGTGTGTTCTTCCCTCCCATGTATTCCTGTGCTCCAAGCTGCCTCCCTGTGCATACACAGCTCTTCTATTCTCCCATGATTGATCTCTCCAAGGAGTGTATCTACTTAATATAAATGTTCAGCTCATCTGCCTGTCTTTTGTTTGGCTCAAAGCCACAAGAGTTGTTCAATTCCAGACCCGAAGGGCAGCTAGGAGCCATAGTATTTGGGGTTCCACCAGGCTTTATCAGATTAGCAAATCTGGTCCCTTTTTTTTATGATTTTGAGCTTTGCTTCACATCGTTCTCTCACTCTGTCAAGGATTTCCTACGTATATTGCCCTCCAAGTGGTTGACAGTGGTAGCCAGACACCATCTCATTCTTCTAGTTTCATAGTCATATACAGATTATGCCAAGGGTCTTATTATGAACACCTGAGGAAATTTCAAATGACACTAGAGAACTTGGAGACATTGGCAAGGCCAGATATTGCAGATATTTCTAGAAAATGAGTCACTTATTTAGTTTATATTAAAAATAACTCAAGCTGCTGTGGGGAGGATTGATTGCCATGAACAGGAGTAGAAGTGAAAAAACTATAGTGTGGAGACAATTTAGTTCAGTACCAATAATGAAGATAGTTTGCACTGGTTTGGAGTAGTGAACCAAGAGAGAAATGAATTTAGGAGATATAATAAACAGAAAAATAGTGTGTGTGTGTTTTCCCAGAATCTGGAAACATACTCCTTTAAATGTTTTCAGTCAGGAAATACACTTTTCAGTTTGTTACCAGACTTACCAGTCTACCAGTGTTGATGAGGTTGCTTCAGAAATGCTTGTGTTTAGGTATGTTGGTAACCTCCTTTGCCTAGAAGGCATTAAAATTAAGAAATATACATATACATTATATATATATGTATATAT
>NW_006921833.1:16509-19468 GCF_000298275.1 Orycteropus afer afer
AGAAAGTAACTTTCCAGGCTTTTCTTCCCAGCCACCTCTGAGTGAACTTGAACCTCAAATCTTTTAGTCAGTAGCCGAACACATTGTTTGCACCACATAGGGACTGCTTTTCTTTGTTTGTTTTTACTATATTCACAAGTCTACCCAGATTTTAAACCAGAGAATAGAGATTCTATTCTTGATGGAAGAAGGGTAAAAGGCACTGTAAGAAGGTGTGCACTGGAAAATGTTGTTGCAACCATTTTAGGAAAATAACATCTACATGCAGCTCGTTGAGTAAATAATGGAACTCTGGCATTCCAACAGATTAATGTAACTCTCAAAGAAAAAAATCACATTTTTATTTCATTGAGTATGTCATTTTAGTTTAAATGCTATTTTAATTTTCATCTTGATAGCTTAAGAGAGAAGGTCATGGTTGAAAACTATACCATTTAAAGATCATTAGGCAGCATACATTTTCCGGGATAGTAGAAGATGCACTTCAGCATCTTATTAGCTTTTTCTATGATGAATCACAAATGAATCAGTTTTACTCTAGGAAGTCAGCCTTGCTCAATAAACTAATCAATGAACTAAGGCTTGAGCATATGGTATATGCTCTTTTCTACTCCCCCCAAGATATTTTCAGTCTCATCAAAATAGTCCAAACCAGATGTCTATCCAATTTTTAAAAAATACAACAGTGAAATCCATACCAGAAATGATTTTCACAAACCCTCTAGAACTTTTTATGATATATTCTCATGAATTCTTGAATGCCTACTTTCTTCACTCCCAAAACAATTAATCAAAATGTACTGCGTAATACCTCAACAAACCGAGGAGATCTATAACACAAGTGGCTCTTTGTGATTATATTTTTATTAGGAAAGGATAAGAGAGTGATGAAAATAATTGATTGTGACTCACATATAGAGTGACACCAGGGCATTTTTTAGCAAGTGTTCAGTACCATAGAGTGTGAAGTATGAGGGTTATGAGGAGCATATTCTATTAGGCATCCATGCTCATCAATAATGATTTGCTGTAGGTAACTATTGGTGCCAAGTGTTTTACTAACTGTTTTGTTTTAATGTTACCAAAAGCCTATGCCATATTTCAAGCAGGGCTTTTGTTTTGTTTTTAATCAACAAAGACAAGAAATAGGAGCTCTGGTAGTGTAATGCCTAAGGTATTTGACTGCTAACCAGAAGGCTGGCAGTTCAAAGCCACCAGCCACTCCTCGGAAGGAAGGCTGGGCAATCTACCTCGGTAGTGATACCACCTTGGAAACCCAAGGAGGGGTCGCTATGAGTCGAGTCCAACTTGATGGTAAATAACAACAACAAGACAAGAAATTCTGGTATGATGGGATAACCAGTCTATGGCTTATATGGAAGTTCAGTCATGAGTATAAGTGATCTGTATTCCTTTCATACTTCATTTTTGCACCTCCTGGTCTTGTCTCTGAATTTCAAAGATAACAAGAAAAGCCAAAAGCTGACATACATATCCAATGGCTGATTTCACACACTACCTACTATATTCAAACAGATTTATAGAAAGTCCTACCAAGGCATTTTTTTACATATCACTGATGAGAACTCAATCTCATAGTTACCCTTAAATTTAAACTCAATGCCATCAAGTCAGATCCTACTCATAGCATCACCTCCTTGAGTTTCCAAGGCAGTATCACTATGGAAGTAAATTGTCCAATCCTCTTTCTGAGGAGTGGCTGGTGAGTTTGAACTGCCAGGCTTCTGGTTAGCAGTCAAATGCTTTAGGCACTAAGAAATTTAGAGAAGACAAATTATCTTTGCTTCGTTAATCTATATAGTAGCACATGGCTAAGGGGAAGTAGGAAGTGGTATAAATATCTTTTTTTGTATCTGCTGCATCACTATCTCTTGAATACTCTTTATGGTCCATTGTCTCTTGAATACCATATATGGTTGATTCTATTGTTGTCATCCATATTTTATAATTGAGAGTAATGTGGCTTGGAGAAGTTAAACAGTTTTCCAATGACGTACAGTCACTAATAGTAGAGATGGTATACGAATCAGGCTTCTAAATTCAGAGTCTTACTCTCAACTATTATACAGTGCTGTCTGACATTACCCTCCAGGATCAAAAAGTCCTTGCTTCAAGAATTTTCCCTTTCATAAGTCTTGCTTCTCATATAAATGTCAAGGGAAGATATTAACAATTTCAGAGAAGCTACAAGATGCCAAATGTGTCCAAATTTATCTTTATACTTTCAATGACATATTATCACCAATTTTTGCTGTTGTTGTTATAGGCCGTTGAGTCAGACCCGATTCATAGCGACCCCTCCTTGGGTTTCCAAGGCAGTATCACTGTGGGAGTAGATTGCCCCATCTTTCTTCTGAGGAGTGGCTGGTGGGTTTGATCCATCAGCCTTCTGGTTAGCAGTCAAATGCCTTAGGCACTATGCTGCCAGAGCTACCAATTTTTATATTAAAAAAATAAAAACAGTTGAGGCTTATACATTAAAAAAAAGTTGTCTATGGGTATATATAATAAAGGGAGGGCCAGGATTTGATATTTATTCCAGTTATACATAATTTCATACCTTTGTTTTTATTTTCACTTACTAAACGAGGATTGCAATTTTTCTGATTATATTAGACTATTACTGATGCCATCTATCTATATCCAGTCCTCAAAGGAGTTTGTAGTTGTTGTTGTTAGGTGCCATCAAGTCAGCGCTAGCTCATAGCAACCCTATGTACTACACAAGGAAACATTACCTGGTCCTGTGTCAGCCTCACAACCCTTACTATACCCGATCTCATCTTTGATGCAGTCATTGTGTCAATCCATCTTGTTGAGGGCCTTTCCATTTTTTGTTGACCCTCCACTTTACCAAGCATGATATCCTTCTCCAGAGAATGGTCACTTCTGATAACATGATCAAAGTAGGTGAGACAAAGTCTGGCCATTTGCACTC
>NW_006921833.1:20293-22448 GCF_000298275.1 Orycteropus afer afer
ATACACTCCCTTCCTGATTGTAAACCACTCAATATCTCCTTGTTCTGTTCAAACTACAGCCTCCTGGTCTGTGTACAGGTTCCTTATGAGCACACTTAAGTGTTGTGGGATTCATATTCTTCTCAATGTTATCCACAATTTGTTATGATCCACCCAATTAAATGCTTTTGAAAAGTTAATAAAGCACAAGTAATCATCTTGCTTTGCTGGTGGTACTCATTTGGCTATGAGAAGAGATTTGGAAGACAGCTACCTGCCCTACTGACTGGAAGAAATCCATATTTGTACCTAGTTCAAAGAAAGATGATCCCACGGAACATGGAAAATGTAGAACAATATTAATATCACACGCAAGTAAAATCTTATGGAAGATAATTCAAAAACAGTTGCAGCAGTATATTGACAGAGAACTTCCAGAAATGCAAGCTGGATTCAGAAGAGGATATGGATATCAATGCTGGTGTCAGATGGATCTTGGCTCAAAGCAAAGAATGCCACAAAGATGTTTACTTGTGTTTTATTGACTATGCAAAAGCATTCAATTGTGTGGATCATAAAAAAATTATGGATAACATTGAAAAGAATGGAAATTCCAGAACACTTCATTGTACTCATGAGGAACCTGTACATAGACCAGGAGGCTGTCATCTGAAAAGAAAAAGGGAGGACTGAATGGCTTAAAATCAAGAAGGGAGTGTTTCAGGGTTGTATCCTTTCACTATACTTATTCAATCTGTACACTGAGAAAATCCAGCAAATCTAAGAAGCTGGATTCTAAGAAGAAGAAGAATGTTGCATCAGGATTGGAGGAAGAACCATTAACGACTTGCAATATGTTGATGACACAACCTTGCTTGCTGAAAGTGAGGATGACTTCAAGGACTTACTGATAAAGATTGAAGAATACAGTCTGCATTATGGATTATACTTCAATATAAAGAAAACAAAAATTCTCACAACTGGGCCAATAAGCATCATCATGATCAATGGAGAAAAGATTGAAGTTGTCAAAGATTTCATATTACTTGGTTCTACAATCAACACCAATGGAAGCAGCAGTCAAGATATCAGATGATTTATAAATTCGAACTCAACTCACTGCTGTCGAGTCCGATCCGACTCATAGAGAGCCCTCCTTGGGTTTCTGAGGTGGTATCCCTATGGAAGTAGAATGTTCAACCTTCCTTCCAGGGAGTGGCTGCAGATGATGTATAACACTGGGCAAATTGGCTACAAAAAACTTCTTTCAAGTGCTGAAGAGCAAAGATGTCTCCTTGAGTACTAAGGTGCACCTGACACAAATCATGGTATTTTCAATCACCTCATATGCTTGTGGGAGCTGGGCAATGAATAAGGAAGATTGAAGAAATGTTAATGCTTTTGAGTTGTGTTGGTGAAGAATATTGTAAATACCATGGACTACTCAATGAACTAAAAAATCTGTCCTGGAATAAGTACAGTCGGAATACTCCTTGGAAGCAAGAATGGCCAGACTTGATCTCACCTACTTTGGTCATATTGTAAAGGGACCATTCCCTAGAGAAGGATATCAAGCTTGCTAAAGTGGAGGATCAACCAAAGAGGGGAAGGTCCTCAACAAGATGGATTGACACAGTGGCTACAATGATGGGCTCAGGTATAGCAGGGATCATGGAGCTGGCACAGGACTGGGTAGTGTTTTGTTCTTCAAAGATGACTCAATGGCACCTAACAACAACAACAACAACACAAATCTTTCTGGTAATCTTTGCTTTCAGTCAAGATCCATCTGACATCAGCAATGATATCCTTCATTCCACAGCTTCTTCTGAATCCAGCTTGTATTTCTGGAAATTCTCTGTCAATATACCATTGCAACCATTTTGAAATTATCTTCAGCAAGATTTTACTTGCGTGTGATATTAATGATATTGTTTGATAATTTCCACATTCTGTTGGATCACCTTTTGAATGGGTACAAATATGGATCTCTTTCAGTCAGTTGGCCAGGTAGCTGTCTTCCAAATTTCTTGGCATAGAGAAGTATGCACCTCCGACCTGGCGTCCATTTGTAGAAACATCTCAGTGGGTATTCTGTCAATTTCTGAAGCCTTGGCCTTCACCAATTGCTTCAACACAACTTCAACTTCTTTCTTCAATCCCATTGGTTCTTGAT
>NW_006921833.1:22748-24367 GCF_000298275.1 Orycteropus afer afer
ACTGCTAACCAGAAGGCTGGCAGTTCAAACCCACCAGCCACTCCTCAGAAGGAAGATTGGGCAATCTACTTCCATAGAGATACTGCCTCAGAAACCCCAGGAGGGGTCGCTATGAGTCAGAGATGACTTGATGGCAAATAACAAGAACAACAATTAATAAAAGGATTTAATGCAGTAAATCTGTAGATATTTGGAAGTTGTCCCCTTTATTCTTCGATACCTATAATCTCATTTTCTTCTCAAATTTATCCATAGAAAGTAAGGTCCCTGGAAAATAAAGGAATTTCTCTTTTCCATGTTACAACATTTAACCTGTGGCTTTTGACTTTCAAGTTGTATAGATCAAAATAATTAATCTTTGTTTTTCTAATTTGTCAGTCTCTTACTTAAATCTATTTTAATCCCAAACTGTGTTTGTCCTTCTCCAAAGTCAAGACTACAACCCAGATTTTGTCTTAGCCCAGTTTCTTTTCCTCTATTAGAATTTTCAGGAATGATAGGTATACAATGAAGATAAGACAAAGGAAAATTAGAAAAAAACACTATGTATATCAACTGGGACTTTAGCAACACATGCCAATCTTTAAAAAATCTAGTAAAGTCATCCTTAGCTCTAAATACAAATATATACCTAGAAACTTATTGTACCAATATGCCAAATATTTTACTTGCCCAGATTAGAGGAAATGGAGCTAGAGATAGAGCACTGATTTCTTTGAATGCATAGATGAAACATGCAAAGGTGTGTTGGCCCTTGGTCTCTTCAATGAGAGACACAGAACTTGGTATTCCCAAGGTCTGCCTTTGGCTCCTTTTCTTCAGGTGGAAAGAAAGGAAGTATTTGAGCATCAAATACAATTATTTTAATCAATTCTACATCCCACAGTAGTGTCCTCAAACATTCTTCTGTGTATTTTCCCTTCCAAATTTTTCCCCACTCTTCTGTCCCTTGTTCTGTATCCAGTTGACTTATAGACTGGATCAATGGCCCTCTTTCCCTCTAGATTCCAGTTAGGAGTTGCCAATGGGAGGCTGGGTCTGGCAGAAAATTAGAGGGAAGAGGGGAAGTAATGTCTGACAGGGTGGCAGCAGCTATCTTTGTTTTTCAACTAAAGGTCAGAGCTCCTGATAAGTGTCTTGCCTATAGTAATTTCTTCCTGCCTTCTGCAACAGCTGCTTCCTCTTTGGTTCTTTAGTCTATCTGTACAAGTCACTCAAGCTTTCTGATTCATTGTTTTCTTGTTTGACAAATGGAGTCAACTCCCATGAGCTTTGTTATTGCTCAGCCATGACAATTTATTGAAAAGTAAAAGAGTATCCTAATATTAATTTTTAATGTTATCAATATGAAGCAAAGTTTTTAAAATTATAAGTTTTTAATGGATAGTAATCTTTTAAGAAGGCAAGCCATAATGAAAAAAATGAAATTTTAGCCCAATGCTATGAAGAAAAGAAACAAAAGCAAAAACAAAAATTCAAAATCAAAATTTTAGGGAGTTCCGGTAAGATGGTGGACTAGACAGGAAGGCTACACAGACCCTCTTCAACAAAGAAAAGGGAAACCAATTAACACAGACACAGAAGATAATCCTGGACCCCTGAGCCTTGAAGGGAAGGAT
>NW_006921833.1:28973-35012 GCF_000298275.1 Orycteropus afer afer
ATCTGCAGCCTATATGACTATGAGACCAGAAGAACTAGATGGTGCCTGGCTACCACTGTCATCCACTTAGAAGGGGATCTATGTAGGAGATCCTTGATAGAGAGGGAAAACAATATAGAACAAATCTCAAAATCATTTGTAGAAAAAAAAAGGAGGGGGGACCAGGTTTGCTGGTCCGATTGTGTCTGGTGGAACTGATGAGACTATGACCCCTAGCTGCCCTTCAGGTCTGGAATTGAACCCACACCTGTGGTTTCCAGCCAAACAAAAGACAGGCATATGCATTGAACATTTACCTGGAGAGAACAATCATTGGAGAAATAAGGGCTGTTTATGCACCAGGAGACAGCTCAGGGTGCAGGAGTGCATGGAGGAATGGACACAGGGAAGAGGTAACTATGGGGAGGAAGTGGGAGGGGAGATGGTGCATTGTGGTAAATTGTGGTCACTTTCATAAGACAAAGTGTATGTGAACTGCTGTATGGAAAGTGAATTTGCTCTGTAAATTTTCACTCAAATCACAATAACCAAAATAAATCTAACCTAGAAAGAGGATCCTGGGTTCACATCAGTTTTAAAACTGTTTCCTAGGATTATGGTTTGTCAGAAGAGGTTCTGGGACCACAGAGAACAGGATAGGATCTAGGTAGCCCCCCTCCCATCCTCCTTGGAAGGAGAAGCTCAACTTCCAATTGTTTTATTGGGTTCTCATCTCATTGGTTCCCGTGTAAGGATGATGTTGCTTCCCAGGGGCATTGGCAATGTCTGCAGACAGTTTTCCTTGTTAAACTAGGGGAGGGGTGCTGTCAGTGTCTGTTGGAGAGAGGTCAGGGATGCTGCTGAACACCCTTCAATGGATAAGACAGGCCCCACTCTCATCCAGCCTCAAAGGTTAATAGTGTTCAGGCTGAGAAATGTGTTAAACCATAAGATAGTGCCAATGTTTGACGTTTTTACCTACAAAAACAGACAACAAAATCAGCAAACCTGATACATACTGGGCTTCTATAGACTTTAAGAGAGGATTCCAAATTGCTTTAAAAAAAAAAATGCCATCACCTAATGAGGCCTGTGCAGGGGCTTGAGAGAGTCTGGGGGAACATGTCCTCCAGGGTGAGTACCTCCAAGGAAAGTGAAACTGATGGTACTGCCACTTCCGGGGGCTGAAGACACACAGCCTACAGCAAAGCTCTAAATCTGGACCCCACTGTAGTCAGAGCTGGGAAGGACTTGGAAGATCACAAAGAGGAGAAGGGAGGCAAGCCAAGAAGGTTTTGGGGGGAGGGGGTTAAGCTCTCTCTCTTCCTCTCTAACCAAAAGTCCATGGAGCTCCATGACAGTTCATGTACCAATTTGTGTTTCACTTGTGCACACTCATTTTAGTACCAGGACACTTAGAGCCCCTCCACCAAGTGCCTCGCCCAAGGTTTGCTCAGATACTTTCTAAAAAGTTCCTGTAGATAAAGAAACACCAGAATGACTGGTCTGATAGAGACTGGTAGAACCTCGAGACTATGATCCTTAGATACCCCGCAAGCCTGGAACTGAATTTATCCTTGTGGTTCAGCTTTCTGCCAAACAATACACAGGCCTGCCTATAAGGTGAACAAGACCAGGGAAGTCTGCCCTCCTTAGAACAATCAACCCTAGCCAGACCTCGAGTGCAGCATTTGCCCAAGGACAACTCAGAAGGCAGAAAGGAATGAGGAGAGAATGATAAATGGAAACAATAAATAGGGAGGAAGTGGGAAGAGGTCTATTACATTGTGGGAATTTCAATCAATGTTGTGAAACAAAATGTGTATGAATTGTTGAATGTAAAACGAATTTGCTCTATAAACTTCCACCCAAACCACAATAAAATGTGCCTCCCCCAAAAAATATTTCATGTGAAAGTGGCTCATCTAATCTCACAATTAATTTCATGATGGTGAAACTGAGGCACAGAGAGAGTGGAGTTTGCTTTCCATCTCTGCCAAGTCTGGGCCAGAGTTCTTTCCTAGAAAGAAAGAGAAATAAAACCATTAAATACCTTGTGAGCATCCTAAAAACAAATAAATAAATAAATAAAAATTTTGGTATGGATTTAAGAAAATTTTATTAGAGTCCTTGAATTTAAATATTTGGTTTATGGTATATGTAAATTATGTCACTACTAAACTTACTTATTCTCCAGTATCATCTTACAGGAGCTCTACTATTTTATTCAGAGTGTGAAATTTTTAACAAACTACTCTTTATGACTACTCAAAATGTAAATTTTAATAATTGAATGCACATCTTGAAATACAGAGAGAAAGCACATGAGTAATGTGCAAGGTGAATTAAATATTTATTCAAATGAAATTATTCAGGAGGAACTGGTTGGATTTTAGTACTGTGAAAAATATTGTTGAAAGCCAGATTTTATATTGACACAAACAATGTTAATGAGAAAACGTATGTTATGTTGTCTCAAGGGGAAAAATCATTAAAATTATTTTAGTATTTGCATTTATCACTTTTCTTTTACTTAATGTATCTTGTGTCAATTTTGTGGTAACAGCAATTGTCTCTCTAGCTTAACCTACTTTATCTATTTCAAATAACATTGAAATAATTATGAAGAAGCATTTATCTTCATTAATGAAATATATTTACAATGGTTTTTACAGATTATAAAAAGAGAAGGCATAGCTTTTATTAACGGTATGAAAGGAGTTGGTGAAAAGACACATAGTGGAGAGCCCACAGTCATGATCACAAACAATGAAGGAGCATATCTTTATGAAAATTATAAAAAAGACACACTTTAAGAGAATGTAACCCTTTATTTCATAACAAGTTACTGGGTTCATTTTGCATTTAGAATCATGAAACTACAGAGGACTATGAAAATTTGAGATGCCTTTGCCCTAAGTTTACAAAATATTCCCTAAAATGATGAGGCAGTAGCAGAACAACAGAAGCTGCCATAAAACTTGATAATACAAAGTGACCACAGACACTTCAAAGATACAAACACTTGCTATTACAGTGGTTTACAGAGAGCCAAACTCTTTCCTTTTAAGCAAACTGTCTTAAAAACTACTTAATTAGCCCTTTCTGCCTAACTGAATTCCAGTTATCACACGCGTATCATTCGCATTCATAGACTCAAAAGATGTAGGTATGTTTCATTGTCCAACAATAAAAACCTACTTATTTATTCCGAGACAAATATTTCAGAGAGTGTTTTAGCATGAGGATCAATTAGCTTTATGGAGTTTTCTGATCCCCCCAGTAGTCTTTTTCCACTTGCTATTCTCCCATCCTCTCTTTGTCCAAATATGTTGTTGTTGTTGTTGTTGTAAAGTGCCATCAAGTCGGACTCGACTCATAGCAACCCCTCCTTGGTTTCCATATTAATGTTTTTTTAAAAGAAAAATAGCAGAGACTATTTGAAGTGAAAATCCATTTAAATAGGAACAAGTATAAATAATAATAAAAATATGACAAGCCTGCCTTACGATTTGTATTTCAGGAGATTTTGCTCTTATTTTCTCCTCCCTCAGACAGAAAAAAAGTTTAATACACAAGAAGAATATAACATTTGATTAAAATGTCCAACACAATAGAAAACAAGATTTTAATACATTCAGAATTTCCTTGTAGTGTTTTAGGTCTATTCACACAGAAATACCTTCCATTCAATACAGAATCCTCTCCCCCCACTGTATCACTCAGTTAATGTTACCTGTCAACCAAAACTTGATGTCAACCAGTTTTCTTTCTACTTCACAGAGGGTCTTTCTTTTTCTCCTCCATTCAACTTCTATAACCAGAGGACTGACTCTCTTCTCCTTTCACCATGCAACTGACTTTTTGTTACTCCAAACACCACAGATCAGATGACATACCTGCAGCTCAATTATGACATTTTTGTACCTAAGTATCTTTAGGAATTCTGTATTACTTTATAATATCACTAGCTTTCTATACCTGTCATTCTCTTCTTTCTACAATAGGTCTTTATCTTTCTAGCCTCATGTTTCATTGTCTTCTACATGAATCTTTCCCTCCAGTTGAAGTGTAAGTCTCATTTGTGCCCACCCTCCTGTTTATTTCTTCAGCACTTACTCAATTGTAAATTGTAATCTCTGTTAATCTTACCCATTGATTTATTGAAATCTTCATGCTCCCATATTTAAAGATGTGTTATCCAAGAAACCTTTCCGGATTTATCCTCCTCCCTGAAATTGTGTAATTATCCTATTATCCCTCTGGCTATACTATACTCCATATTATATGGAAGGAGTCCCTGGGTGGCACAAGTGATTAAGCACTGGACTGCTAACTGAAAAGTTGGCAGTTCAAACTCATTCCGAATCACCTCAGAAGAAAGGCCTGGAAATCTACTTCCAAAAGGTCACAGCCTTGAAAACCCTATGAAGTCAAATTCTACTCCTCATCTGGAGCTGCCATGAGGTACACTGGATGGTGATTAGCAACAACATTGAATCTAGAACAATACTTCGTACATAGAAATTGTTTCATACATGTTTGAATTTTATCACATTGCTTCTAAAGTGCAAACACAAAGAGGTAGACCTAAGTTTACATTTACAAGAACAATGTTTGTTAATTCCATTAGGAATGTCATTTAGTCACAACATATTATTTTGATATGATGCATTTAGTCACAACATATTATTTTGGAATACAATTTCACACTTTACATGATGGATCCTTGGTTTGAGAATCATAGTACATGGCTTTCAATGATGAATCATTGGCGGGAATACAGATGTCAGTTTTGGCCTTGTTTTTAAGAAAAAAATATAATTTATTTTATGACTTAGTATTAATATTTACTGTGGAAGAGACACTAAAACAAATCTGGTAATTGCTTGTATATTTATATACATTTACTATACATTAATCATTTAAAAATTCCTTAATAAAATCTACATTTTTAATTTAAAATAAAATGGGTCCAACAGATTGTCCTACTTGCATCAAAGTGGTATACTTAGTTAGATTTACTGGAGAATTTTGCTTTTTTCTACTGAATTCTCTGGTAACATAAGCTCTTTTTTTTCCCCTTTCAGAAAAGGATTGGCATTATGGAAATTCATTTCAGGGAGCTTGATTCTTCTATGTAATCAAAAAATAAATAAAGTATTGCCACGCCAATTACATCTCATCTCTGATCTTTTCCACTGTGGTCGCCTGTTTAGAGGATGGGTCCATATGAAATAACATATTTTCAGAGAGCCCTGAATTCTTCTGTCATTCTCTGTGTCTGCTTTTTTTGCTCTACATTAGTGTTCAAAGATTTAAAGCAGGCAGGAAACATCATTCGCAATCATTCCAATACACTTAAGATATGACTCACTGGGGAGAGAAGAGTAACTTTTTTGTTTTTAATCATCTTTCAAGATAATAAAACAACACTTGAAGGAAGAGAGGAACAGGAGCTGGAGAGCATTCCTTCTCAAAATAACCTCCATTTGAATCTTTATAAAAAGAGTCTAAATGCGTTTGCACCTTTTTGTTCTTATTCTTAGTAATAATATTAAGATTTGGACATGTCTTTTTCTGATCTGCATATTTAAACAAAACTCCTCAAAATATCACTGACTTTAAAATAATGGGGCCTATTTTAATGGCATATATGAGAAATGTATAGAGAAAATCATCTTTTGTACTTTTATCAATTTTATATCCACTTATGAATATTGTCAATTTAAAACCAAGTTAATGGAACACCAATGAGAAAATCAAAGCTACTTACAGTAAGTATTCTTATGTATTTTAAAATACAGTCATGCTTCAATATACCTGAAGTGTTCAAAATATCAAAATTTCCCCCATGACAATGAGAAGGTTATAGCTAAAAACACATAAATAGTTATATTACATTTTAGTGAAGTGTTTTATTCGTCGTGGTACTTCATTTTTTCCATACCCCTAAATGAATGCTCACTTGAAGAATATTGATCAATTCTCCATGTTTTAAACATGAATATATGAATAATCTGTAAATGAATATATACATGGCCAAAGTTTTATTTGGCT
>NW_006921833.1:36092-37460 GCF_000298275.1 Orycteropus afer afer
ATAATTGCTCAGAATAAAACTTATGTTTCAAAAAAAAGGGTCAGGAAAAATTGGTCTCCGTAAGATTTCTTTTATTGATGAAATATTGAAAAATCAGAAAGTTTCTTCTTGGTTATAAAATATCTGGGAAATAAACCAACAGAAATTGTGGCTTTAAATTTTTCACTATCTGTACTCTCAATAGGGGATAAAAACAAAAAGCAACCGAAAAAGTTCAAGTTAATAGTGTTTCCAGGCGTTAAACTACATAAATATTAGGAATTGGATTAGTGTCCCTTTACAGACACTAACAGGTTATATTAAATAATTCTTCCATTTTTAAATTTAGAATGAGAACACATATAAACTCATAATCTTAATAAAGCATATGTAAAATAAAAAAATAAAGTAAAAATTTATAATAGTATTTCAATGTACTTTATTTTGCATCTGATCTAGCTAATATAAACCAAGTAAATTAATGTAAAAGCTCCTAATTTACTCATCTTTAAAAGCCTTGAAATAGATACAGTATAATTCACATTTTAACCATTGGTTTATCTGTATTTTAAGAGTAAACTTCATGTTATTGAAGTACAATAGATTATATTGGATATAGTTAGACTTTTTATTATCTTTGTGTAGTAATTAGGATTTATAAGTAAAGATAGCCAACCCAATATACCAGATTAAACAATGCAAAAGCTGTTGGGAAAAATATTCGAGAATAGGAGTCAATTTTGGCAATGCGGATGTGTATCCTTCCTTCTCTCCAAGATCCTGTTCTGCAGTCTTCAAAACAACAGAAAAAGCTGGCACAATCTTTGCCTTCCAGACACTGATATCCATAATCATCTTCTCCTTGTGGCAGAGGGAGGTTGTTCATTGGAATCAGAGTGGATCCAGGATGGAGACCAGAGGACATCTGAGTAAAATAATACATGAGTTTATGAGGGAGGGAAAAAAAAAATCATAAAGACAAATCAATTTGTCTGCTCATGGCAAACTTTAGGAGACTGGTATGCAATAAAAATAATCTTGCTTTCTAAAAATCTATTTTCAATTCTCAATTTTCAATTTTTAATTCTTCCATGTTTCTAGAGTATACTTTACTTGTAACATATAAATTAACATTTTTCATTCTAAAGGATAGATAGAAAAGAAATACTATCCAAAAGTGATGTATATTTTCTAACTCTAGAAAGCTGAACCATCAAAATAGTGTCAAAACTCGGAAGGAAGACTGGACGATCTACATCCATAGAGATACCACCTTGGAGCTGGCCAAATTGGATGCAGAAAAAATAAACACATAAAATACAAAGACTAAGTCAAAATGGATCAAATACCTAAATATTAAAGCTAAAACTATAAAGTTCTTGGAAGAAA
>NW_006921833.1:37850-42493 GCF_000298275.1 Orycteropus afer afer
AGGAGAGGCTGGTGAGTTTGAACCGCCAGACTTCTGGTTAGCAGTCAAGTGCCTTAGGCACTATGCTACCAGAGCTCCTAGAAAACTAAATAGGGACCTCATAAAAGTTAAATACTTATGCTCATCAAAAGACCTTATACAAAGAATACAAAGACAGTCTACACACCAGGAAAACATTTTTTGGGAAGAGTGTATTAGATAAGGTTCTAATCTGTAAAATATATGTGTATATAAAAAATTTCAACAACTGGACAATAAAAAGACAAAGAGCCCAAATAAAAAGTGAGCAGAGAATATGAACAAACACTTTACCAAAAAAAGACTTCCAAGCAGTCAACACATGAAAAGATGATCATGATCATTAGCCATTAGAAAGATGCCAATCAAAACTGCTATAAGGATCTCCTCACCCCTGCTAAAATGACATTGATCGGAAAAAAAAAAAAAAAAAGCTAGGAAGGATGTAGGGAGATTGGAACTGTTAACCACTGCTTATGGAATTGTAAAATGGAAAACAGTACGGTGCTTCTTAAATATACTAGAAATAGAACTACTATATGATGCTCCAATCCCACTCCTAGGTATATACCCAAGAGACCTAATAGAAGTGACAAGAACAGACAAACATACACCTTTGTTTATTGCAGCACTATTCACAATAACAAAAAAATATAAATAAACTAAGTGTGCACAGATGAATGGATAAACAAATTGTGGTACATACATACAATGGAAAACTATGAAGCCATAAGAATAATGATAAGTCCTCAAAATATCATATAATGTGGATGAATCTGAAGAATGTTATCCTGAGTGAAATAAGTCGATCAACAAACCAAAACCCATTACATTGTATGAGTCAGTTCTGACACAGAGGAAACCTACAGGGCAGAGTAGAACTGCCCCATAGTGTTTCCAGGGCTGAAAATCTTTACAGAAGCAAACTGTCAAATTTTTCCCCTGCAGGAGTGGCTTGAGTTCAAACCATTGACTTTTCTATTAGCAGCCAGGTGCCTAGGCACTGTACATCAGATCTCTAAGTCAATCACAAAAGCAAAAACAATGTGTGATCTCATTTTACAAAAAAGACAAGAATAGGTACACATACATGATCCAAAATTCATTGGTGTTCAATAGGGATAGGAGAGGAGGAATCATTCTCTAGACAGTAGAATTCACTGCCATCAAGTTCATTCCAATTCATAATGAACCTTTAGGACAGAGTAGAACTGCCCCACAGGGTTTCCAAGGCCGTAAATTTTTCTGGAAGTAGACTGCCTCATCTTTCTCCTGAGGAACAGCTGGTGGGTTTGAACCACCAGCTTTTTGGTTAACAGCCGAATGTATCAACCACTATGCTACCAAAACAGTAGACACTTATTAATTTTGTTGATGGGAAGCATAACACCAAAAATGGGTGAAGTGTGCATAACATAACGTGTTCAAGGTAAATGATGTCACTAAAAGAATACAATAAAAAATAACATTTTTGTTAAATGCTAGGACATCTATAAGTTTGCAATAATAGCAACAACAAGCAAGATATATATATATATATATATATATATATATATATATATATATACATGGTTACATTTGTATGTGTGTATGCATATATGTGTCTCTTGTTGGTGTTAGGATCCATCAAGTCAGTCCCAACTCATAGTGGCCCTCTGTGCAAGTGAACAAAACAGTGCTTGCTCCTGTCCCATCCTCCCAGTCATTGACATTGTGGAGCTCATTGTTGCAGCCACTATGACATTTATCTTGCTGAAAGTCATACTCTTTTTATCTGACCCTCTACTTTATCAAGCGTGACATCTTTCTCTAGGGACTGCTCCCTCCTGACAGCATGTCCAAAGTTATGTGAGACAAAGTTGCACCATTCTCCCTTCTAAGGAGCATTCTGGCTGTTTGTTCTTCTAGGAAGTCCATAGTATATTCTTGGACAACACCATATCCAAATGAATCAATTTTTCTACAGTATATCTTATTGATTGTCCAACTTCCACAGGCATGGGAGGTCACTGAAAATATTATGGCTTGGGTCAGGCACATCTTAGTCCTCCAGGTCACATCTTTGCTTTTGGACACTTCAAAGAGGATTTTAGCAGCAGATCTGCCCAATGCAGTGCCTCATTTGATTTCCTGACTGCTGCTTCCATGGGTGTTGGCTGTGGATCTAAATAAAGTGAAATCCTTGATAACTTCAATCCTTTCTCCATTTATCATGATGTTGCTTATTGGTCCAGTTGTGAGGATTTTTGTTTGCATTATGTTGAGGTGTAATCCATACGGAAGGCTTTACTCTTTGATCATCATGATCATCATCAGTAAGTGTCCCAACTCTTCTTCACTTTGAGCAAGCAAGGTTGTGTCATCTGCATATCACAGGTTGTTAATGAGTCTTCCTCCAATCCTGATGTTGCATTCTACTTCATATGGTCTAGCCTTTTGGATTGTTTGCTTAGCAGACTGAGTAAGTATAATGAAAGAATATATGTATATAATTATGTATATTTGTGTATATATGTGTGCATATAAACATGTATCTATATCTACATATATGAGCATGTGTAAAAATGTATATTCCTATATATATATATAACAAAGCATACAGGGAGAACATTTCTGAATACTTCCTTAGAAATAACCAAATACCTTGTGGGATAGCTTTTCTGGATTTCAAGCCTTTGGACCATGGTCTTGTGGGACAACTTGGTCAATTGACATAATTTATAGTTTTTTGTTCTACATCCTAGTGTGGTAAGCAGTTTTTGTGATCTTAAAAACCTGTGAGCTGAGTGGAAATCCAAGTTACAACTAACTGTCAGTTTCTTTCTGTCCAGAACAAAAGAGAAAGAAGAAAACCAAATACTCAGAGAAGAAACTAGTCTACAGAACTAACAATCTACATGAACTATGCCCTCATCTACCCTGAGACCAGGAGAACTAAACGGTATCCAGTCACCACTATTGACTATTCTGATCAGTGTCACAGTAGATGGATCCTTATAGAAAGAGAAAAAACATGTAGAACAGAATTCAAATTCTTAAAAAAGTCCAGACTCACTGAACCAGTTGAAACTACAGGACTTACTGAGATAATCAGCTTGAGATACTCTATAACCTTGAACCAAAACTACTCCCAGAGGTCAAACTTTAGCTAATAAAATTTTGGCTCATAAAATAAAGCATATTACCTGTGCATCTTCGAAAAATCATCTATATGAAACCAGATGGTCAACAATTACTCTAAAACAAACATGACACGGTAAAGGGATGTGGAAATCAGATTACTGGAAACAAAACATCCAAAATGGAATTAATGTGAATGGTGCCACAATGTGAAATATGTAACAAATGTCATTAATTTGCTGTGTAAACTTTTTCCACAGTACCAACTATTATTTTAAAAAGAGATATTGGCAAGATGGAAGAAAGGGGAAAAAAGCAAAAAGAGAGAGAAGACCACCAATAATAGATAAATGTATAAAGGTAAGATATTATGAGATTTCTGATGCTAACTTTTGCATTTTATTGTTTCTTCTGAAACAGAAGGGAAAGGAGACTTCACAAAGCCCTTAAATGGAGGGTTTTAGAAAGCAGCAAGCAGAGCTGTCTTTATTTTATTTTATTTTTAATGAAAGTCTATTCTGACTTACCTGATTAAGAATACCATATGGCTGAACCCTGAACCAGAATGGAATCAGAATTGATAATTCATCCCAATTTTTCACTTAAACTGTTATTTGAGATTGAAAAACTCATAAAACTCCTAGCTAAATAGAAGGAAAATACTTTAGTACTTTAAATTTGGAAAGGTCTAAGGAATTTATCTTTGGCAGTTATAATTTGTGAATTTCATTTTTGATATTTAAAAATTTAGTGTTACAAAATCATTTTATTTTTATTTCTTATTTTTTCTCCTATAGTAATTTTTTCCTGTGCTTGATGCTAAATTTAAAAATACTCACAGGCAGATTTTTTTTTTTCCTTAAAAACATATTCCAGAACAGTGCTCAGAATATGGAAGTCCTGAATAGATATTTGAAGATTGAATGAATGAATCAATATCATAATTGAAAAATTTTCCCTAGAATTTTTCAGCTCTGCTGAGGAAATATGACATCTAGTATGTGGCTGAGAGTGTATGATCTGTAGTCAAAGTGCTTAGCTGAAAGTCTAGAATAGCTGCTTGTTAGCTGTGTACCCTTTGATACTATGATAATATCACCTACTGTATAAAATTTTTGGAAAGAAATCAGAGTAGATTGTAAATGGTCTGGATTTTTAATAAAGGTTAACTATTAAGTTTTAATAATTATTGTTATTCCAAAAATCTTCATACAAAACTTCTAAAAGTTTTAATTTCTAGGTAGTGATTGAACATAGGTACATATATCCCTGGGTAGAACAAATGATTAATGTGTTGGTTGCTAATTAAAAGGTTGGAGGTACAAGTTTACCCAGAGGCACCTTGGAAGAAAGGCTTGGTATTCTACTTCCAAAAAATCAGCCAGTGAAAACCTGATGAAGCATAGTTCTACCGTGACACATAAGGTCTGCATAGGTCAGACTTAATAGCAATGGGTTTGGTTTGGGTTTTAGCATGAGTAAATGATAAAATTTTTACCTAAAAA
>NW_006921833.1:42643-53461 GCF_000298275.1 Orycteropus afer afer
TAGGGAAGTAGATTGCCCCATCTTCCTTCCGAGGAGTGGCTGGTGGGTTTGAACCGCCAGCCTTCTGGTTAGCAGTCAAGTGCCTTAGCCACTATGCTACTAGAGCTCCTAATATGTACCATATATAGGCTAAAATAATGTCAAATTGAGGGAGTCACAGCTAATTCTGCAATGCAAGTCCTCAAATTTGTAACATCACCAATGAGCTCTACTTTCTCGGAACTTTGTGAGAAAACAAAATAAAAAAATACAAGTTTGGCCTTTGGAAGTATAACATGAGAAGTAACATATCACATAAAAGTAAAGGAAATTCCTATGAAGAAATTAATTAAAAAATAAGGAGATGATAAAAAAAGGACTGAATCCTCCTAAAACTTACAACAAAGGTAGGAAGAACCTATGCCTCATTATACAGGCTATAAGCTACCTCTACATGTATGTTTTACTCAATTCTCATTTACCAAGAAATTTTGGAACAATCATGTCTTGAAAACATTTTCTAGAATTAGGTATGATGTGTGGGGCTTTTTCGTTGATTGTAGAGGAAAAGAGTTACATTTCTGAGCTCTATTATGGACAACATTATGAAGAATGAGAATTCTAAAATGCTTAATTTGCTCTTAAGAAATGAATCAAGAGGTGGTGATTTGAACAAAACAAGGAAATAGATAATGCAGGGTTAAAAATTGAAAAAGATGTGCAACACGGTTTATCCTTTAACTTTACTTATTCTATCTGTATATGTAACAAAAAAAAACATGAATCTCGCTCTATGAAGAACCTGACATCAGTAGTAGAGGAAGACTCATTAACAACCTACAAACTGTGATGTGAAGGTAATACAACCTTCCTTGTCAAAAATGAAGCCAAATTGAAGCATTTAATAATGAAGCTTAAAGACTAAAAGTTCCATATAGATTACTCCTGAACATGAAGAAACAAAAATCCTCATAATAGAACCAATAAATAACATCATGATACGTAGAGAAAATTAAAAATTAAAATAAGAAATCTCAAGGATTTAATTTTACTTGAATTAATGACCAAGAATTCAAATGATATATTATATTAAGAAAATATGTGACAAAAAAACTCTTTAATGTTTTAAAAAGCAAAGATGATACTTTAATGACTAATGTGTGACTGACACAAGCCATACGTAGTCTTTTCAATTGACTCAGAGGTAAGAGAAAGTTGACAATGAAAAAGGGAAACAGAAGACATGATGTGTTCAAACTGTGGTATACCAAACCAAACCAAATTCACTGCCATCAAGTCAATTCTGTCTTATAGCGACTCCCTTTGGATTTCCAAGGTGGTAGATCTTCACGGAAGTAGATTGGCCAGTCTTCCTTCCATGGAGTGACTGGTGGATTTGAAACACCAACCTTCTGGTTAGCAGTCAAATGCCTTAGGGGCTAAGCCACCAGAGCTCCTTAAACGGTGGTATAGGCAAAGCACATTGAATACATCATAGATCGCCAGATGAACAAACAAGGTTGTCTTAGAAAACACAATCTGGAGGCTCCTTAGAAGCAAACATGGCAAGACACTTGGTCACTTAATTTAGACATATCATTGGGAAAGACTAATAGCTTAAGTAGGGCTTCAAAGTTAGTAAAGTAAAGGGTAGATGAAGATGAGTGAAACACTCATCATGATGGATTGAGACTGTAATTGTCATAATGAAATCAAACATACCAACAATTGTGAGCATGGCGCAGGATGTTTTGTTCTGTTAGACTTAAGGTGACCATGAGTTAGAGCTAACTCACAGGAGCTAACAACAATGAGAACAGACAATATAAAAAAGGGTACAGAAGCTTGAACTCTGGTGTCAAGAAAGACTTGAGTTTGATTCTTGTTGTTGTTGTTATGTTCATTTACTAAGCCTGCTCTAGTACAAAATACTAAGCCTGTACTCACAAGACTGTTGTAAGGAGAAATGAAATCATACATTCAAAATGCTTAGAAAATTGCTGAGCACACTCATTAACTATTGGCTATTACATTCAGATTATCAAAATTACTATTATAAAATAAAATACAGTCAATCATCTCATGCTTAATTATAGTAGAATCAATAGCATCAATTCTAATATACTGACTCGATGCTATATAAATTAAAGCAGGTATATAATTGGGAAGGGGGCGTAAGGGCATGAAAATATACAAAAATCAGAAAGAACTTCATAGTTTTCATCTCTCAAAAATTAATTTTGAGGGCTACCCACTGTCAGAAGCCCAAATACCAACATAAAAATAGAATCATGGTGAGATTTTATTTAGTATTTTAGGTATAAAAAATCTATCACTTATGGAAATTTTCATAGCTTAAGAAACCACTCTTTTCAAGGGCCATTCAATAGTCTTTCTAAGTGATAATATATTTGCCTTAGTGGTCAGTATTAAGTATTCTAGTTTCACCTCAATTTTATTTATCTGTTGCCTTATATTTCAAGGATCTATATTATTCTATATAATTAGAAAAAGTACATTCAAACCAGTATTTCTAGGTACCTTGCTATTTATGAAATAGAATATTTTACATACTGAGGCCTTGTTTTTGAGCTTCCTGTCTCTTGTAGTCTTTCCTTTTTTGTTACTGGTAAAATAATGCAAGGTTCCATATTCCATCAAGGCTGCAAAAACAAAAATGAAACAAACGGAAACAAAGAGATCCATTGCAGTCACATAAGAAACCTTAGGTAGAGACTTCCTGGCAATTGTACTCAGGGTTGTCATAGTCAGAACCGTAGTAATACCTATGGAGAGAAAGAGAGAAAGACAAAATTAAAAAAAAAAAAAAAAGAAAAAACTGGGAATTTAAGGGACTGCTTTTATTCTTGCATCTGATTTGCCAATGTTGTAAGGGGAAATAAACAATGGAAACAAAAGGATATGATTACTAGTGATTTACAGAAAAAATTACTAGTAACCATAGCTACATAATATTCCATGTCCTCTTTGAGTCTCTTTGTGAATTTTAATCATTTAAATTACTGTGGACTGCAAAATATTTCCCCATAACCATCCTGCCTTTTCTCCACGGTAGCTGAATCTCCAAAGTTTAGCTGATTGTTGGCTGCCTAGAAGAACACCTTAATTGCCAGCCTCCTTTGCACCTGTGTGTGGCCACGTGGCTAAATCCAAGGCACGGTAAGTCAAAGAGGACCAGCATGTGATAAGTAATGTCTAATAGATAACATTAAAAAGACAGGTAACACCCCTCTTTCCCTCTTTCTCATTGCTTTCTGCTGGAATATAGTGGTCAGAACACTAGAAGTCATCTTGTACTATTAGATGATCTTGAGAATTCAAGTCATACAGAACACGACAAAAACCTAGGAGCATGGGTCTCTCGCATCAATATCACCTCTGGACTTTTATAGGAAAAATAAATACACTTGTAGCTAATTGAAGAGAGAGTGACTGGAGACTTTCCTTTATGTACAAATGAAAATTAAAATGTACAATTAAAAGTAATCCAAAAAATTGTAATGCATTGTTATAGGATGTCTTGGATTTGCCAGTCTCAAAGATTAAATAAAAGGGATACTTTAAAGCATAGAATAAATATTCATATTTTGAAAAATATAGGACACAATATTGGGAAATCACCTCAGAGTCCCAGCACATGCATCCATGCACACACACACACACACACAGATGCACATATACACACACACATATAATTCTGTATTCTAAAATATTTGAGGAAAAGAAATAGTCTTATGTAGAAAGTCAAAAAATCTAGTGCCTTCTTTTGTCTCCACTAATACTGTGCGCAAGTTACACTCTCCATATATTTCCTCATTCACAAGAATAAGGAGGCTAGGTTACATTTACGCCTGTAATGTTTTTCAAAGATAAAATAGACTTATTTTGTGTAGCTTATTCTAGGAGTTGAAGAGTTAAAGTGTTCATTATAACCTGTGTTTATATTTTTGAAGCTGTCAGTCCCTCTACTCACTGGCTTTCTTGTGGCTCTAACTTCTATTGATTAGGCCATCCAATTCACCACTGCCCATGCTCTAACTCTTCTCACCTAACTCGCCATAACTTTTATTCTTTGTCCTACCACATAGGGCCCTATGAATGGATTTGTTTACTCTCTCAAAAGTTCTAAATAGACTACCAGATCCTTCTTAAATTGGTCAAGATTTTTAGAGTGGCATCAGCTGTAATGAAAAAAAAAAAAAAATGGTAGGGGCTGCAGCAGCAGAATCTCTTTTGTATTGTGAAGGTGATGTTCCCTATTTTCCTCATGTCTCCATTGAGATGTGTCTTGGCAGTCCCTCTGAAACATGCATCATTTTACTTTCATCATTACATAAGGTGAAAACAAAAAAGAAAAAGATGACATAGTTGTGACGAATTTGGAGCAATGAAGACAAACTTCGGTTCAATCCCCAACTCCTTTCACCTATTTATGCTGACCTTATGAAAGCTTGTTAACTCCTCTTTCCCATTCATTGAAATAATAGATACAGTATGTGTGTGTTGGGTGCCACTGAGTCAATTGTGACCCATAGCAACCTCACGTGGAAGGGTTTTCTTTATTGTAATCTTAGGAACACGGAGAACCAATTCTTTCTCCCTTAGAGCCACAGCATGCGTTTGAACTGTCAAACTTTTGGTTAGTAGCTGAGCATTTCACTGTGTCAGCAACACTCCTTAGTTACAACATAAATATAAATAAATATAAAAGGTTTTTAATTATTTGTTTAGCTTCTTAAAATGGAAACTTATTTAAGTCTTTCTTCTTTCTAATATAGGCATCTTAAAACTATAATTTTCCCTCTAAGCATTGCTTTAGATGCATCCCAGAAATAAATAAATATAAATGTGTGTGTGTGTGTGTGTGTAGAGACAGAGAGAGTTTTTAATGAAAATTCAGTTTCAGTTTTAACATTTTCTAAGTTCCCTTTAAGGACCTCTAGTGGTGCAGTGGTTAAAGCATTCAGCTCTTAACGAAAAGGTTGGCGGTTCAGACCCACCAGCTTCTCTGCTGGAGAAAGATAAGACAGTCTGCTTCTAAACATGTTTACAACTTTGGAAACTGTAAGAGGCAGTTCAACTGTGTCCTATGGGGTCACTATGAGTAAAACTTGACTCAATAGCTGTGTGTTTTTGGGGATTTAAATTTTCAGTTGATATATTGTTTGACCCATGGATTATATTAAAGATCATTGTGTTATTTCCAGATCTGTGAGGACTTCACAAGTAATCTTCTTGTTATTACTTTTAATTTATTTCAAGTTTGTTCAGAGACTGTACTCTTGAAAACTTTCAGTCTTTTGAATTGTATTAAGGTTTGTTCTGAGCCCTAGCATATGATGTATCTTGGTTAATGTCCACTGTGTCTGAAAAAAAAGAAGTGTATGCTGCAGTGAGTGCTGTTGCTGTTGTCTTTAGTTATTTTCAAGTCAATTCCAACTAATGGATACTACTATGTCTTCAGAGTAAACTACACCAGAGGGTTTTAAAGGCTTGTGACCTTTCATAATCAAATCTCCAGGCTGCCTTCTGAGGTTCCTTTCTATGGGTATAAAAGCCAGCTTTTCAGATAGTAGTCAAGCACTTTGCCATTTATTAAGCAGATTAAGTACTTGATTTCATTCAGCTGTTCTACAACCTAATTGACTTTTTTGTGTAGTTTTTTCTGTCAATGAGAAAGAGAATGTGAAATATGTCGAACTGTGATTACTGATTGTCTATTTTCCTATTATTCCTGATAACTTTTGCTTCAAAGATCTTGAAGCCAAAACTATATATAAAATATTTGTTTAACTTAAAAAGGACACAGTTGACTTCCTAATAAAATATGTCACAGTTCATTATAGCAGGGGAAAAAAAAAATTAGAGCATTAAGAGGATTCATTAAAATATTTCTTCTATGATTTCCCCTCTTCAAGATCCTACCATAGTTCTCTATCACGTTTGGAATAAAATCCAAAGGTGATATTTGTTGTTGTTGTTGTTATGTGCCATCAAGTTGGACCCAACTCCTAGCGAGCCCTCCTTGGGTTTCTGAGACAGTATCACTACGGAAGTAGATTGCCCCATCTTCCTTCCAATGAGTGGTTGGTGGGTTTGAACTGCCAGCCTTCTGGTTAGCATTTAAGTGCTTTAGGCACTATGCTACCAGAGCTTCCAAAGGTGATATAACAACCTGCAAAGAGTTACACAATAAACCACTGATCACTTCTCAATCTTATTTTCTACCACTAATTGGTCACCTCTAGGCATGGGTGTCTACTTCCTGAAACACAAGCATGGCATGGCAAAGAGGGTCCCAGTTTAGAACATTCTCACTTGCAGTTCCCCGTGCCTGGACTTCCATTTCCCAGATATCCACGTTTGCCTTGCTCCTACACTTCATTCAAATCTCTATTTAAATGACACTTCCTCAAAGATGCTTTCCCAATTTCACAATTTTAAATAGCAGTCATCACATCCACCTACAACCCATGCCACTCCTTAACCATTTACTTTGTTTTCTCTTCAGAGCCACTGTTACTCACTGACATTTTATTAAATCTCTTTTATATTTATATATTACATGTATCTGTTACAAAAATGTAAGTGCCGTGGACATGAGGATATTATATCTTTTGTTTACTATTAGCACTGCAGCCCCTAGAACACTGTCTGTCACAGAGAAAGCATTTGATAAATGTTATTTAAAAGGGAATGTTGAATACATGATCTCACAGTGTTGTCCTTCAATGATTATGTATGTGTGTATTACATGTGCATGCATGTATGTGTATGTGTGTGTGTATATATATAAATATTTTTAAAAATTCTTGATTCTGCAACTACATAGGACAAAAATATACGAGACATAATCTTCAAGCAAGACTTATCTGCTATTTATCTTTAAAATTGATGTGTCAACCTCAAAATAATGAATTCTCCTAGAAACACAGAGATTCCACAATTAGACTTCCTGTTTCATAGCATTCCGGTATATGGCAAAAATAGTTTGTTCAAATCCTCTTTGGAAAAGAAAAATGGAAATAGTATTTAAAAAATAAAATTCAGTTTGTATCATACTCATGGTAGCATACACAGGACCTACAATAATTTATACAGTTTTAAATAGAAAAAAATTTGAAGTAATTATAGGAACCCAAACACAAGTAAGAATGGATTTTGTCTAGTAACTATATATATCCTCTGTTTAGACTCCCAGATGAACTGCATTCTAAATATAGAGCTGAGTGCCTCAGGCTATGTTCTTGACACTTTTGTGTGATGTGCCTTTTACTGTATTTATTAAGTGGTGTTATTTATTCACTACCCTATAAAACACAGGAAAACCTCCTTATGGTTGAAAACATAAACTGTCCCAACTTTCTTTGTTTTAAAGATACTATTACTAGTAGTGTAACTCATGCCTCACATAGAGCTTGGGAATGAATCAAATGATAAATAATTTTTCTCTGAATATCAATAACATGAATATAGTTGTGTCATTTTCCTTTAAACAAATGTATAATAATTAGTCACTTGTTTCATATGTGATAACAAATATTGAAATGGATTGTCAAAGAAATACAACAGAAGTCTATTTCATCAAGTATACACAATAAGTTATCTTTTTATAATCGATGTCATTGCACAGGGAACTATCACATAGTGACAGAAAACTTACACATTCTATAGATTACAGAAGCCCAGGAGCTTCTTGTTGCTTTCAGCTACCTCCCCTTGGAATACTTGAGTGCTAATTAGCACCACTGTAAGAGCAAGGATTTCAAGTGTATAAATGAGTCAACAAATACTGTTTAGTAGTGACTTGGCAAAAAAATACAAATAAAAAACTTTGTTAATCTAAATAAGATTAAGAGGGACCATATGTGATTTATAAAGGAGTTCTGGTAGTGTAGTGCCTAAGGCACTTGACTGCTAACCAGAAGGCTGGGGGTTCAAACCCACTAGCTACTTCTCGGAAGAGAGGTTGGGCAATTCTACTTCCGTAGTGATACTGCCTCAGAAACCCAAGGAGGGGTCGCTATGAGTCAGCTCTGACTCGACAGCACATAACAACAACAACAACAACAAAAAAAAAAAATGTGTGATTTATAAGTATTAATTCTTGCTGTGTATCCGTGCTTCCTTTAAATCCCATTAGAAGGAAAAATAAAGAATTTCCTGCAATTTCAAGTTCTTTGCTGTTCTATTTCCCACTTTTTTTTACATATATTCCTGTTAATATGGTATTGCATTAGAGTTTCTGTCATGTTTTGACTGATTATAGAGTAATATTCTTCTAGAGTATTTATAATACATTCAACTATAGACTTCAATCATATTAAAATGTTTCTAAGAGACTTATAATACTATATCATGATATCACATGCCATACCCAGCGATGTTCTTGCAGGGACTGCATCTTTATTGATCCAAAAAGACACCCAAGAAAGAACAACTGTCAGAATACATGGAATGTACGTCTGAATAGTAAAATAGCCCATCCTTCTGCTCAAGTCAAAAAAAATAGTCATGATAATATAATCCCCTACGGAGAAAAAAAAAATCTGTTATAGTTTAGCTATAAAATATACAAAAGTATAGAATCCAATCAATAGACTTAAATCTTCCTTACCAGAGATTGTGTGAGAAATTTCAGTTGAATTCCGTAACCCTACAAATGCAAACTGGTATAATCTCCAGTATTTAGGATCAGCCACTTCTACAGAGGGTTTTTTCCATTTATACTCAATTTCATTTTTAGGGTATCCATCTAGAGAAAAATGTTCAAATTAAATAATATATAGATTGTTGTGTTGTTGTTGTTATATGCTGTCAAGTCAGACCCGACTCATAGTGACCTCTCCTTGGGTTTCTGAGGCAGTATCACTATGGAAGTAGATTGCCCCATCTTCCTTCCGAGGAGTGGCTGGTGGGTTTGAACCACCAGCCTTCTGGTTAGCAGTCAAGTGCCTTAGCCACTATGCTACCAGAGCTCCTAATATATAGATTGAAAAGGTCTAAATCTATTACCATTGCAATAGCAGTATTATCAAAAGACAAACTCTTGGAACTTCTTTCTCATATTTTAAATTATTAGATATAAATATGGAAAATATTGCATCATTACACATACACACATACACAAACACACACATATAACTCCACTTAAACCAAAAAAATAAAACTTTCTCAGTACATGTGCCTACTCCAATGTAGTTCTCCCTTTCCCAAATAAAGGAAACTGCTATCTTCAATTCTGTAATAATCCTTCCCTTGTTTGTTTGTTTTTGTTTTATTATTTGTTTGTTATGGATTTGTCTACACAAATCTCTGAAAAATATAGTTTAGTTTGTATAGTTTTTAAACTCTATTTGATTATAGCCATGCTGTATTTTTTGCATCTTCTGCTAAGGAGCTCTGTGGTTCAATGAGTAAGGCATTTGGTTGCTAATCAGAAGGTCATTGGTTCAAACTCACCAGTTGCTCTGCAGGAGGAAGATGGTGCAATTTACCTCCAAAAATATTTACAGCCTTAAGAATCTATGAGTCAGAATCAACTAGATGGCAGTGACTTTGGTTTTCTGAGTTTTACCTCTCTTACACTTGTGAAAGTCCTCTATGCTACTATATGTTAGTCGTAATAAATATACTCCATCATAAAAATGTACCAAAATTTATTTATCCATATTACTGGTGTATACATTTGGAGTATTTCCAGTTGGCTATTACTAGCAGCAATGCTAATAGTATTACTGCACACATCTCCCAAAACACATACCTGCCAGAGTTTCTCTGGGATATAAAGTGAAGTACAGAATTGCTGAGTCACAAGTTACATATAGTTTGAACCTCCTGAGATATTGTCAATCTTTTTTTTTTTTTTTCCCATTGGGAGTATGCTAACATATTATTTCATTAGCCAAAGTGTGAAAATTCCCATGGATCCATATTCTCATCAAAAGTTGAAATAGATAGTCCTCTTCATTTGTACTGGTCTGTGAACTATATTTTATTTCACATATTCCTGATTATGAATGAAACCAAAAACTTTTTGAGATTTTTTTTTTTTTTTAGATTTGGGGTTTCTTCTTTAGGAATTTGTTTGTTCAATTGCTCATTATTTTATTGTTTTTTCTGTTGTTTGTTTGTTTTTATTTTTTTAGGTATGAATTTTGTTCAATCTAATCTAAATCTAATCCTTTGTTTTGTTTGGGTCTTAAATGTGTTTGTTTACTCTGTGGTTCCCTAGAACAGAGGTTTGTTGTTTTAAAGAGAATTTGTTTTTGTCTCTACCACATGCCAGAGATGTCCCTAAATTATTTCGAACCGACCTGTGAAGGAAATTTGGGCTGCAAATTCATATGAGAGCAGGCTTGTGATTATATCCTCCCATGGACAGTTATTTCACCCTGGCATGTAAGGTGTAACGGTTGAGCGCTTAACTGTGTTTCCTTATCAGCCATCCTATTAACTGTCATCTCTGATGATCTGTTTAATAATCTGTTTTTCCTTTCCTCTATTTTCTTTCTCTCTCTAGAGATCTGGCTACTTGTTTTTCCTGTGTTTTTGGTTATTTTTCACTACAGAGTCAATACAGTGTAGTCATAATATACAGTGGTGTGGGCACAAATAAAAACAGTGAGCTAGTTATTTAACTTCTTTGAGTCTCGTGATAATAATATTTAAAATAGCAGGGGTTTTAAATGAGATCTTCCATATCTGTATTTTGTGAAATACTAGATATAAAAGGTTTGGTACACTAGTGGGCTCACAGACAATGGCTGAAAAAAGTGCTAAGACACTTAACTACTAACCAGAAGGCTGGTGGTTCAA
>NW_006921833.1:54721-57047 GCF_000298275.1 Orycteropus afer afer
TTTTTTTTTGCTTTTAAACACAACTAAAATTTGTGAAGAATGATAAAATAAAATATATACACACACTGTTCACAGCCATTGAGTTGATTCTGACTCATAGCGACCCCCAAGGAGTTTCCAAGGCTGTGAATCTTTATGAAAGCAGATTGCCTCATCTCACTCCCATGGAGCAGCTGGTGGGTTTGAACTGCTTACCTTCTGGTTAGTAGCTAAATGTCTTGCCCACTATACCACCAGAGATCCTTTAACAAAATATGTATAGTCACTATGAATTTATTGTAACGTTTTAGTTTGAAAGCAAAAAACAATGATATCATATATTATTTTACCTGAGATGATTGAACATAATTCACTTCTAAAAATTGTATTTTATCTAATTTCATTATATGTTTTTTAAATAAACAAGGCCTGAGACCAAAATTATATGATATTATCATGTATGCAATCACTTACAGCTTGAAAATTCCAGTGGACAGGAGTGTTCATCCATAGGAAAATTATGAAGTTGAAGATAACATTCTGCATTAATTGTCAATCTGTTTAGATGGAAAAATAAATATTCAAAAAAGTGAAATAGTTTTCACCCTTAAAAATTGTTTGCCTAATTTGTAAACATGTATTTGACCTACAATAATGAACTGCTAGGTATTAGAAAATAATAACTCTAATTCTCAGTCTTAACTAGTAAATACATACTATGTATTCATAAATGAGTATAAAAAGTCTAACATTTTCCTCTGCAGCCAACTAAGTTGACTCTGTATACATTCCAGTATGACCTGTGTGTTCACACTTGAAAATCGCATACTTCAGGATCTCAAAAAATACACATAAACGCACACACATACATACATATACACATACATACTCTGTGCATACATACACAGAGAGTAACAGTGTACAATATTTAATAAAGTGATTCTGTTTTTCTGAATTTATCATGAACATATTTCCATTAAGGGTGATTTTGATAAGCAAATATATTCAAAGTACTAAATTACTAACGCTGAATCTTATATATCAACTTTCATTTGATCCTTTCTTAGGGATGTTTTACTATAGTCGGAAAATTGTAAAATTTTAATGCCAGATGGGGTCCTAGAGACTATCTTGGTCAATCTGTTCATGCCACAATCTTTTCTGCTATACAGGGGAAAATCGAGGAGTTTTTCCTCTCTGTTTTTAGACCTTTTTTTACATAATATTAACTCTGATTTAAAAACATGTTTTCAAAATATATTACCATTTTAGATTTTTAGTGCATAAATGAAGCTCCATATTTATATTCAGGAAATGTCCAATTAGTAAGGAAAACAAAGAAAAGCAACTGCACCTTTTTTAAAAGCAGTATTACCTTAGAGTATATAGAACTCGCCCATCATTCCAAATTCGAAGCAGACGATTAGGGGTTGTTATCCAGTGAGCATCAGATTTTCTGGAATTTCTGAAGAAAGTGTCAGGAATCCAGATTTTCCCAACCATATTGCTGTTAAGCATAAGCACTTTCATGGTGCTATTGAATTTTAAACGACTATCAAACCAGGTTTGGGCAAAAATTATATCTATTGTGTATTCCTAAAGATAAAGAGAGAGTATTAGAACATATTAGTAGAACCACAACTTTAAATATTTTCTTCAGAAGTTTGAATTTTTATCTTGTAAATTTCTTATCAGTTTTATACATTTTTTATATTATAAAGTTCTTGTGTCAGTCTTTTTTTTATGGATATGAAGACATGAAGTCCTTGTACACAGGATGCTTGCGTCATGACCCATTTTTTTACCTGGTTTTATTGTTCTGGGATTGGGAGAGTAATTTAGAGAGGGAAATGGATACAATTTGGATTGGTTTCTTTTTCACCTTAATATGATATGGCACAAAATCAAATTGTACTTTGGAATATGTGCTGAAAGTACTTTTGTAACAGTGTAAGACTTCTAAACCCCAGAGCCAAACCTAAAAATATACTGCTTGTAACTGAATTGTGAGTCATAATGCAAAACAAATATTATAATACATAATAAGGAAGCATATGTATGCTGTAGACGTTGATGCATCCTACAAACACTAATGGCCTGATACATCATATTAGCATATATTTAGGAGGATCATTGCATCATATATATAGTATCATCACCATACTGGGCAGAAACTTATTGGACAACATCCCTATAGTTATCTTAATCCTTGTTCTGGCTTTCTGCTTCTCAAGATAGATGTCTTTTCTTTGGAAAGAATTATGGTTTATCCAAGTAGCCTTTTCACCTGACAGAAATGATTATTCTATTCAGAGCCTAAAAGTGGTACACTATGTTAATGTCATAT
>NW_006921833.1:57847-58622 GCF_000298275.1 Orycteropus afer afer
CCATGTCATTGTTCTGTAGCCTGCCATGCTCTGTCAACCTTGGGACTTACAATGGACTTAAATTAATGGCCTGCCATATGGTTTGGTAACATTGAGACTGTGCCTTTTTACTTGTCATCCTTTGGTTTGTCAGTCTCAGCAGCTAGCAGCTGTCTGAGTGAAGAGATGTCTCTAGGTCCAGTGGGCTGGGAACAGGAGGCAGAGCTGAACCCCTAGGTTGAGGGGTTTTCACCCAGCCCCTAGCACCTAGCACTTTGAACTTAGACTTAAAGCCTCCAAATTGTAAGAATAAACTGTTTGTTAAGGCCATCCCATTTGTGGTCTATTCCTGTCAGAGCAGCACTAAGTAACCAAAACAGCCTGCAACCACGGGCTCAAGCATAGCAAGGATTGTGAGGGTAGTGTAGGACTTGGCAGCTTTCTGTTCTTTTGTACATAGGGTTGCCATGAGTCAGAGAAGACCCAAAGGCACCTAACAACATCAACATGTACCAGTATTGCAGCATGCATTTTTATGGCATCAAACAGCAGACATTGCTTCAGATAAAGGCAGAAATTTAAATATAAGACAGGACTATGGCTTGGCAAAGACACAGCAGTGGTAAGAATGGGGAACAAGATGCTGGTTGTTAGATAAAATTGACTACAGTATTTGGAAGAGGGCATTAAATGTAGCTGTAGCACTAACTCACCTAGGGTGAGGACTTCACCAGCTGGTGCTAATCGTGTTTAGCAGCTGAAAGAACCTTTTAGAGAATACCTGTTTCTAAAAGTG
>NW_006921833.1:62792-64469 GCF_000298275.1 Orycteropus afer afer
AATTCCATGTTCTGAATAGGTCTTCCTAATACCTAACTGAGGGTTCAAGTCAGTTATGTGCAAAGCAATTCCAGCAAACCCATTTTGGTCTCTCAAATAAAACCTGTTCTACCATCTAGCTTTACTTACTAATAAGGTAGATTTAGTCTATGTTAGCTTTCTCTCCAATTGCCTATCTTCTGTGCTTATTCATCAATGAATTTATAATTCAAGTGGTGGGATAAAATTGAAGGAGTATTCAATCATCTTTTCAAACACCAATGTTATTCCAGAAAATAAAGATTACCATTTTTCCTATGTAGGTATCTCCTTGTTAAAAGTTATCAGATTCAATTTTGATATTGCAGAAAGAAAATAAAATTTCAAATGTTAGCCACTGGAAGACTCTCAAAATAAGACATATGACTAAATAAAAAGATATTTCAAAATGTTACATTGAAATTATTACATAGCATCTAAGATACAATATTGCCTAGTCTATATACCTCATGGTGGAGTAAGACATGTGGACAATTCTCTACAAAGATATCCACCACTACAGTGAGTCACAAAGGACCAGACCTGTCAATATCTTTCTTTTTATTTCTGTACCATGAGAAATCCATGTCTTCAGATCTTGAAGCTATAAACCACAAAAAGTTTCTCTAAACACTTACAAAGGAGCCTTGGTGGTACAGTGGTTAAATGCTCAATTGGGTTGGTGGTTTAAACCCATCAGCCACACCACAGGAGAAAGATGTGGCAGTCTGTTTCCATAAAGATTTACAACCTTGAAAAATCTATGGGTCACAGCACTATGAGTCAGAATCAATCTGATGACAATGTGTTAACAGGAAAACGTTTATAAATTTCTGAATTTAACCACAATTATAAATATCTTGCAAAGTTTCATTGCAATCATGCTCAACTGATACCAAATACCATGAGGCAGGACGATTCCTGGAACAAATTACAAGAACCACCATGACACAGATGCCATCATTCTGTTACACTAAAATATATAAGACAGAAAAACAAATGTGTCCCTGGAGTGCTCAGCAGTTGCCACACGGGGAGTGCTGTGAGGCAAAACCAGTGCAGAAGATGGACGGAAGGTTTTCGATATTCACTACAGTAGTGAGTCGACCAGAGAGAACAAAACATAAATGTGTGGAGGAAAAGCAACTACTGAGCAATCTGGCAGAGTCAAGAGAAACCTAACTGCTTTCCTTCTCAGTGTTCGAGATCCTGTTGCAAAGAATGACACTTTAGAGGGGAGTTCAGTGACCAGGGGCAGAAGTTACTTTGGGTCAGATTTCTAGGGTTTATATTCTGCATCTCTTGATTATTATTTGACATTGAGCAAATTTCTTAAGCTCCCAATGACTTATTTTCTTCATCTTAACATTGATAATAATGTAGTATTTAGTTCATAAGTTTCTTGTTAAGATTACATGAAAATTACATAAAACAATATTTGGTACATAATAAGTATTCTATAATGTTAACATCAAGATAATGAAAGAGAATGCTTCATATGATTCCAAAATGGGACCTCTGGATCTTTCAAACTTTCCAATTTATAAAGATTATAAGACACAGCCATACAGAGTCAGCTCTGAAAGTGATAAGAATGATCTATCTACCTATCTATCTATTATGTAAATATTTATTCATACATGTATGTGTACATGTGTA
>NW_006921833.1:65834-90168 GCF_000298275.1 Orycteropus afer afer
CGTTCTGCTGTGCATGGGGTCGCTATGAGTCGGAAACGACTCGACGGCACTTAACAACAACAACAACAGTATATATATATATATATAGTAGCATAGTGGCTAAGGCACTTGACTGCTAACCTGAAGGCTGATGGTTCAAACCCACCAGCCCACCTCAGAAGAAAGGTTTGGCAATCTACTTCCATAGTGATACTGCCTCGGAAACCCAAGGAGGGCTCACTATGAGTCGTGTGTGACTCGACGGCACATAACAAGAACATATATATGCTACCCATATACACATACATACAAACACACAAACATCCATATCTGTATATATCTTTTACATTTGAAGCGATAGCAATTTCTCCATATATAGATGAAGCTAATTCTAATTCTAAGGTTCTCAATAATCAAAATTTTCTAACATCTGGAAAACTGTCAAGCCAAAAAACCAAATTCCTGGCCACCGAGTCCATTCTGACTCATAGCAACCACCTTTGGGTTTTTGAGGCAGTAAATGTTTATGGAAGTGCATCGTCCAGACTTCCTTCCATAGAGTGGGTGGTGGGTGTGAACTGCCAGCCTTGTGGTTAGCAGTCAAATGCCTTCGGTACTACACCACCAGAGTTGAATTCTAAATCCCTGTATTAGTAGCCCATTAGAAGAATTTGACTCAGCTTCATCTTCACCTCCTTCTCTGGTCTTCTACACCTTTCAGATCTCTAGATAATAGAGTACAACCAGAGTTTAACTCTTGGTCTGCTTCTTTTCACTCCCAAAACAATCTCCAGTCTTGTAACTTTAAGTACCACATATATAGCCTAAAGAATTCAAAATCTCTCCCTTGAAATCACAAATCCCTCCCTTGAAATCCTAATGTGTACATTCAATACCCTTCTTTTAATGTTCAGTTGGACAGCTAATAAATAATTCAAATTTAAGGCTTCAAAATTAAATTCTTCATCTTCAGCTCCCACTAAAAAATATCATTTCCTCTCACTTACTTCCCCATCTCATTAAATGACAACTCTATCAATAAAGTTTATTGATTTATCAATAAACTAATCCTGGGAGTCCATAATGTATGTGCTTATATGTAGAAATTAGGCCAAAATAGAATAAAATTATGAATAATTTATAAATGCAGGACTAGGACCTAAACTAACAAGTTAATTAAATTCAAGTTAAACACTATCATCCCAGAAACATGTAAGAGAGGGTTACACTGTGGAAAGAGAACCTATAAATAAATAGCATGATATTTGGAAGAAGTGATGTACAGTGAAGAAATACAAGCTATTGATAGGTGCTCAGGAAAAACAAAGACTGAAAAACTATCACAATATTAGTTCGTAATTTGAGATATGCAATGAGCCATTCAGTTGTTATTATTATGTGCTGTTGAGTTGATTCCAATTTATAGTGACTCTTCAGGACAGAGCAGAACTGCCCACAGAATTCCCTTGTCTGAAATCCTTAAGATTACCAGGTCTTTTTCTCTTGCAGAGAGGTGGTGGGTTCGACCTACCCATCTTTCAGTTAGCAGCCCAGTGTTTCACCATTGTGCTACCAGGGCTCCTAGTTGAGCCATGACAGCTGGTAAAACATGTGCTCGTCATAAAACCTATTATAAGTCTACGGCAACTTTGGTGAAATCCAATATTGACTAAAAATGGAATGGTTTTGAGTAAAATTACTAATATTTATCACATATATATATACAGTTAACATAATGTATTATTTAAAATCTAGCAATCAGCAAAACAGTTGTGTTTTCTATAAAGTTAGTTAAGAGTTTTAGATTGCCACATGAAATAAGATTGGCAACAATTATCCAAAATCCTTTTTGAAGCTTACTCTGATGATGCTACTTTCACAAAAGTAAAAAAGTTAGAGATTTCATAAACCTTTATCTAATTCAACTTAAATATAAATTTGTTGGTCTTTCATTAAAGCATAGGAAGCTGAATTCAATTTTCTTCCCAGCATTCCCTTTTGCATACTAAATTCCATGAAATTATTTTTCCCATTGATTATTCTATATTTTCAAATTCTTTCTTCTCATCCACTGCTGATTTTCCCCACTCCTACTGAGATACAAGGAAGTAATTTTCCAAAATCATACAACATGTGAGGAATTCTAATCACAAACTCCACAATTTTAACCACTTCACTATGTGAGATCCACAGTTATAAACAGAAAAATGGAACTCAATATATATACATATATATTTTACAATTACTAGTTTTGGATACTTATTTACTTTTCTCTCATCACATTTTTTCAATGTCATTTGTTTATCTGTTATCACTGTGAGATATTTAAATGAAAGAATAAAACTTGAACAGGGAGTATTTCCTAAATATGATAAGGTATGATAGCAAATGCATAAATATGTTTAAACTGTGCTTCCCCTCTATTATTGCTATTAAATCATGTTAAAGGTTTCTCCACAATGGATGCTGGATATTCAGGTGAGAGTACAACTTCCCAGAGATGCGACATCACCAATAGGCCATCATTCTTTCCATCCACATGTGCACCTTTACCAGTGCTACATAGTTAGATTATTTTCTCTATGATCTGAGTGGGCAAAGTGTTTCTGTAAGTGCACTGTATTCAAACGTATATGTATACTGTTTAAATCAGCTGTCTATCTAAGCAAGGCAGAATATTAGAATATTATATTTGGAAAAGCTATAGTTAGAAAGAGTCTGCATGACTCACATTTTAAATAATTTATATTATTACCACTTCACAGAATTTTTACCAGTACCTACATTCTTAATTGAGAGAATGAGGAGCTCTCTAGCATTATCAGGTCTGCTGCAAGGAGGGCATTTTTTTTTTTTTTTTTTTTGCATGGTTGCTGGAAGCACTCTCTGCGTGTGTTTACCTTGGTAATTTGTGTCCTATTGTGCATACTACCAAGCCCCATGCTCTCACCAGAAATCCAAAGCTTATCATACAATTTGCACAATTTACCTTAGAGCAAAAATGGAAGTCAAGACATTTCAACCAATTTTCCCTCTTTCCATTTTAATTAAGCTTCAGAGCAACTTATGTTAGTTCAAATCTGTTCCCAACCTAACATCTAAATACCTGAAAATTTAGTATTATATTTAAAGCCTTTGCACTAGAAACATATAAAAATTACACACTAAATGAGGCATAGGAAATTATCTTTAAATGTATTCCTGATTTTTAAATCATTTTCATATAATCAAGGCAATGTATACTTAACACATAGAGACTGGTGCTATAGCGAGGGGTTATGGTATAGCTGTGTTAGAACACGGTTTGAATGGACTTAGGAATTTAGTCATGATTCTGTGACTTATTAGACATTCTGTGACCAAGTCACTTAAAAGTTCTTACTGGCAAAATGTAAGTACCAGACAAGATCATTATCGTGGTCTTTCCCAGGTCTAAGGCTCTGTGATCATGAGACCGTTATAAAAATTTAATGATTACCTTTTTCTGAGTATACTAAACACCAAGACAAAGGCTAAATGAAATAACTAAAATACTTACTTCCAATCTATGGGTGTCTGTGCTACTACCATTGAATACCACCTGATTCCTGTTAAATTTAGAATTGAAATGGATTAAGCCAGTGGCTGCCAAACCTGGTTGATTACACTTCCCTGAAGAATAATTTCAAAATTCTGACTCCAGGACCCATTCCAGAACAGTGAATCAGAATGTCCTGGAGTGATGCTCAAGGATTAGATACATTTTTTCTTGCATACAGTTTTGGGATATAAAGGTTTAGGAAATTTTGGCTTAAGAATTTATCCTTCCCTTAAGGTGTTTATATCCACTAGGTTCTGTTTGAAAAAAAAAAAAAAAAAAAAGCATGAAAGGAAGAAACAATAACAGAAACAAAGCCCCAATTTTCCAAAATAAATTATATTTAATGGCTGAATTTATAGTTAATTTCTAAATAGGAATATTTGTTCAGTCCTCTTCAAATTGAATCACATCGGCTGCTGTCTCTTTAAATACTACTTCTGTATATTAAACATTAAACATGTTGTGTGTTTGTTTAACAGAATTTTATTTTATATGGTCTGCTGATTTATACATCTCTACATAATTTTAGAAAGTAAAATGGTGAACCTTTTGAATTTACCTTAAAACGAGAAACCAAACCAAACCTACCTACAAATCAATTTTAACTCAAAGCAACTCTATAAGACAGAGTAGAATTTCCCCATAGGATTTCCAAGGCTGTAGTTCTTTAAGGAAATAGGCTGCTTCATCTTTCTCTTATGGAGCATCTGGTGGGTTTGAAGAGGCTGGTGGGTTCAAATCACTGACCTTTGTTTTGTTTAGCAGCCCAATGCTTCAACCACGTTGCTACCAGAGCACCTTTGAAGTTAACATAGGCTGGGCAAAAATATTACTGTATGTGCTAAACTACTTTATCTTAAATATTCATTGTTTTAATCTGTTTTTATATTATCAACAGAACATTAGTATTTGTCATTATCTTTCTGTAGAAAATTTAATATTAAGTAATAAAGTGATTGCCTAAAGTGGCCATCTAGATACAATGATGGGTCTGTCCTCATTGAGAGCAAAGAAGAATGAAGAAAATTAAAGATGCATGGAGCAAACAATTACTTCAAGCAACTGGTACACCATGCAATCCTCAGCCTATATGATTATGAGACCAGAAGAACTAGATGGTGCCTGGTTACTGCATTCAACCATTAGGAGGGGGATCTATATAGGAGACACTAGATAGAATTGGGGAGTTCTGGTAGCATAGTGCCTAAGACATTTGACTGCTAACAAGAAGGCTGGCCATTCAAACCCACCAGCCACTCCTGGGAAGGAAGGCTGAGCAATCCACTTCCGTAGTGATACCACTTGGGAAAACCAAGAAGGGGTCACTATGAGTCGGGTCCGACTGGATGACAGTGAGTTTGGTTTGGATAGAATGGGAGAACAATGTGGATTAAAACTCAAAATTACACACACACACACACACACACACACACACAAACGGACCAGGTTTGCTGGTATAATAGAGCATGGTGGAACCCCTGAGACTATGGCCCCTAGCTGCCCTCCAGGTCTAGAATGGAACCTGCTTCTGTGGCTGCTAGTTAAACAAAAGACAAGCATATGAGCTGAACATTTGCGTCAGGTACATACATCCCTGGAGAGATCAGTCACAGGAGAACAGAGGGGCTGTGTATGCACAGAGATACAGCTCGGGAGGGTGGGCAGGAGTGAATGGGAGGAAAGGACACAGGAAAGAGGTGACTATGGGTAGGAAGTGGGAAAAGAGCTGTTGCATTGTGGGAAATTACAGTCAATATCATGAAAGAAAGTGTATGTAAACTGCTGTATGGAAGGTAAATTTGCTCAGCAAACTTTCACCCAAATTACAGTAAAAAATTTAAAAAGAAAGATTGCCTAATGATTTTAAGGTTAACATTGAAAACCATTGGTAGGCAAGTCATTCAATTTTAAGCAAAAGGGTAAAAAATGAAGAATCATGAGGGTATGTTTGAATCAGCTCTAATTTTGACGAATGAAATAGTGACTCACAGCAGAATAAGTTGAAAGTAATGCTTAAACTAGATTTTTATCACACATGTGAAAGTCTAGAGCTGAAATAATTTAGACCTAACTTTGCTTTGATTGGTATAGGCACCTGCAAGAACTTTTCTCCTTAAACCTAACCTGAGGCCTGAATTACAAAGTTCAGGCTCGTTGTACAAGTTTCTATATCTAATTTTTATAGGAATCAAAATTGTAACTAATATAGGACTCTCTATGTTTAGTTAAATCATTGCAAAGGATTCAAAATAGACACTTGGAAAATCTGACCAAGGTGTACTGGAGGTCTTGGAAGTATGTATGTATATATTCTAAAGAAATAATTATGAATAGCTGAAAGGATTGCAAGGAACTCAATGGCACAAAATGGTTTAGCTCTTGGCTGCTAATCAAAAGGTTGGTGGTTAAAACCACCCAACGGTTCTGCGAGTTCTAGTGATCTGCTTCCACGAAGATTCCAACCAACAAACTCCTACAGGGTAGTTCTGTTTTCTCACATGGGTTGCTGTGGGTATAAATCAAATGAACAGCACACAGCAATAACAACAAAAGAGTTTCAGTGATAACATGGCCTTTAATCACAACAAATTAAAAACATCCAAAATGTTAAATAATGGATTGTTAAATGTACTCTCATACAAATGGACACCTTAATATTACATAATATATAAAGATACTTTACAAAAATAATTATGTGGAGTGACAGTCATGAGATAATAAGTGGAAAGAATGTTATAAAATGGTGTACATAATATTATAGCATCTGGTAAAGCTATGTACAAAAGTTGTTACAAGAACAGTAACAATGGTGACCACTGGGTAATGATTTTGCAGAATATTTTAATGATCTCCCTTTTGCCCGAATTGTACTGCTAATACTGAAGATGTATTTCTTATGTAATAACGGAAAGAAAATTATTGTCATGATTTTTTTTTTAGAAAAAATAATGTTAGAGTCACCATTTGCAGCCTAGTATATGTATGGGTTGGGACAGAATATTTTTCCTGGCCCTTCCCCCTCTTTAATGATATCATTTACATTTTTCGGTTTTCTTTCCCACTATGTTCAGTGTTTCTTTGAAAGAAAACCACTACCACCAAGTCAATTTACTCCCATAGAATAGCTGGTGGGATTGAACCTCCAACTTCTGGTTAGCAGCCCGATGACTTACTCACTGAAGGAAGGGAGCCAAATATTTTCTTATTGTGCAGCCAATGCCCCACATATCACTACAGAGGTAATAAGATGAGCAAATAAAATCACATTAAAAAAATTATATGCATTTACATCAAAAAATAGTAAAATTATTTGATGAATTTGGGGGTTAATTTAATTTACTTATTCTTAAAGCTTTATTTTTTTATGGGTTAAATGAGCACACTAGATAAAGGAAGCAGAGCAATGAAAATAACATTCATTAATAATCTTTAATTGTATCTCTGCTAATGTTGAATCAATAAAAACTTTTATAATTTTTAAAATAAGTCTTGTGAATAAAATAGATTTTAGAGTATCTAATAAAAAATAATAAAGTATGTTAACCTAATATGCAGAAATAAAGAAATTAAAACTATGAAAATAAATTTAAAATATTGTGAAAACCATAAAAGCATTAAATAAAAATACATTTCTTCAAGTATCTTAATCCATTACATAAAAGAAGACTAAAACTTTTATCTTCCTCTTCATTAGTGTATTGAGGTGAATAACCTATATAGGAAAATTACCTTGTTGACACAAATGGTTTGCTCTCAACTTACAACCTAAAGGTTGATGGTTCAAACTGAGCCAGAGTTGTCATGAAAGAAAGTCTGGAGATCTGCTTCCATAAAGATTACAACCGAGAAAATCCTGTGCTTTCCTGCCCTCTGACCTATCTCCCAGTGCAAACACTGCCTTTCTGATCTCCCATGGCTGATTATTCTAGGGAATGCACCTACCAGGTTTATGTTCACCTTATATAACCGTCTATTGTTTGGCTCCTTGGAAGCCAGAATGGCCAGACTTCGTCTCACCTACTTTGGTCGTGTTGTCAGAAGGGACCATTCCCTGGGCAAGGATGTTATGCTTTCTAAAGTGGAGGGTCAATTAAAAAGCAGAAGGCCCTCAAGGAGATGGATTGACACAGTGGCTGCAATGATGGACTCAGGTATGGCAAGGATTGTGAAGCTGGCACTGGGCTGGGCAGTGTTGTGTTCTGTTGTACATAGGGTCGCTGTGAGTCAGAGCCAACTTGACAGCATCTAACAACAACAACATTGTTTGGCTGGAAGCCACAGGGAGTAAGTTTAATTTCCAGGCCCAAAGGGTGACTAGGCCATAGTCTCAGGTGTTTCATATATATATATATATTTTTTTTTTTTTTTTTCCCCCAAGTTTACTGTTTCATAATTCTTCAGCTTAATGTACCTGGCAAGGAGTGACTGTTTCCAGTTAATATAACAAAAGGAATAAACAGGCTTTCTTTGATATGCAGAAGGTATGCCTAAGGATTTATTTCTTAGAAGCAAGAGAGATAAAAAGAGAGAGAAGAGGGAGCAGAAGAGACAGAAACCAGAGTTACATCTCTTGAGCATTAGAACCAACACTGTGAATCATGCTAGAGAAACATGTTCTTAGCAATGAAAGACATTCAGAAAGAAAATCTACCCCCTGAGTGGCAGCCTTCTCAATGTACTTAACAGTGGTTAAGCAAAAGTTATGTCTAGAGAGGTCATTATCAAAATGAGTCTAATAAGAGAAGATAAAGTAAGTGAAAAAAAAATGATAATAAGTTTTCATCATTTCAAACAGATTAAATTCTATGCTCACACATACACTGTATACCATTTGATAACTGGCTATTCCACTTAACTGAGCAGAACACAATTTCATTAATGAGAAAATTCCTTTTCTGTACTCAATGTCATTGTTAGATATCATTCAGTTGGTTTACTCTCAGAGCAACCCTATGCACCACGGAACAAATGTTGTGTGGTTTTGTACCATCCTTACAATCATTGCTATGTTTGAGCTGATAGTTGCAGCCACTCTGTCGATACATCTCATTCAAGGTCTTTCTCTTTTTTGCTGACCCTCTAATGTACTAAGCATGGTGTCCTTTCTCAGGGATTGGTCTCTCTTGATAACATGTCCAAAGTAATGTTTATGGCTTTCATAGCTCTACTTTTCTCTCCAATATTTTTAGGGAAGAAGTTGGATCTTTTCTTCTGTTAAAAGGAGTCTATAAAAGTGCATTTTTGTTATACATTTCTATACTGGCTAAAAAGAAATCATCTTGTTTTCTGCATTTACTTCAACCTGTTTGTTTGCCCCATGCAGTCAAGTCATCTCCAGCAGGTAGTTATTTTTAAGTACAAGCCAGCTGGTTCTCCAGCTCCTTTTTCAGTTATCCTCTTCAAAGCTGATGTTTTGTTCCTTAGCTCTGTCTGCATCACCAAGATCAATCACAATTTCAAACAGGAAAACTATCCACGTTTAGAAATACATTTTAGGACTGTGTGACATATCACTCTTGTTATCAGAATAATATAAATTAAGTTCCACAGACATGAACTGGGATCTCATTTTTGAGTAGTTTATGTAAGTTTTTTTCTCCCTTGTCCTCTACTTTCAAAATCACTATATCAGCAATCACTTAATATTGACCTATATAAAGCGTGGGAGCTCTGGTGATGTAGTGCCTAAGGCATCTGACTGCTAACCAGAAGACTGGTGCTTCAAACTCACCAGCCACTCCTCAGAAGGAATGTTGGACAATCTGCTTCCCTAGTGATACTACCTCTGAAACCCAAAGAGGTGTTCCTATGAGTCAGATCCAACTCTCGACGGTGGTGAGTTTGGTTTTTTTTTGTTTGTTTTTTTTATATAAAGTGTACCAGTCCCTATAAGTAAACCAGTATCAAAATTATACCTGGAATTTTCAACAATAACAATTCTTGTACCTACCAACATTGTTCTTCAGCCTGCTGTTACATAACCAAAACATCATCTTAATTTTAGGTCTCCCATAGATGTTGACTTGATTTGGAGAATGGCTATAACTTTTAATGCTGTACTTGATAATCAGAGGGTAAGCTGCTATTGTTTCATTATTGTGTGACATTTAAATATACATTTTTACTTAAAATAGCAAAAAAAATTATTTCAAGTACCTGAAAAGTAAAGGGCTAAAAATATCTCTAATGCCAATCCACTATGCTATTAACTTTTAACATTTTTGTTGCTTTCACTTCTGATTACATATTTTTGTCTTGTTTATATTTAATGTAGTTTTAGTTAAAATTAAACTTCTCTCAAAGTTACTCTATTTTTTCAGTCTTTATTAATGTATCTGTTATTCATTTTGGCTATAAATTTTCAAAATGGAAAATATAGCAATAATCTATTTATTGACTGATTTATTCATTCTTTCAATATATGATAACTAAATATCTATTTTGGGATGTGAACAAAATATATCCAGATTGAAACTATTAATTTCACTCTGAAAAGAAGCATATTCTATTATAGAATAATGTTGTTTTGTGTATTATCGATCATCTACAGAGATACTATTTTATGTAGTTAAGCATAAAAAGAAAAACAAATCATTTTGCATAAAACCAAACTTTAGCTAGTTTGAAAAAAAAAAATAGTTAAAACAATACATTAATTGTGCTCCTTATTAGTAACTTAAATTTTATGAGTAGTTAAAGGGAAATGTAATTACTCCCTTGTTCATTTGATTACTCTCAAATAGGTCTTGATAACACTCACAATTGAAGCAATTTTGTTCATCTTATGAATTCTAATTTTCCTGCATTGTTTGGTTAAAATAGTCTTTTATGAAAGTTTCTTCTTATTATTCCCTAGTATGGCAAAACTTCTCTTTAATAAACACTAACTGATCCATAGAGTTTCTTTTGGTCTGTATGTTATTTAGTATCACTAATTTCAGTAAAAATTTCATTTAATTCACTTTTTTCTTAATTTTTAAGCTCTCACTGTCCAAGGTTACAAGTGTGTGATTTGCCCCACTGGGAAAACTAAATCTTTAATACCATGAATCTTTTATACAGGAAGATCATCTTAGAAGCCTCTTGGTAGCCATTCTTGTCGAAGCGCTCCTGGAATGCTAATACAGGCTTGAATTGGATTTCTCTTTACTTAAATGACTGCATTTTTTCTTTAATGAACTCATGTACATTGAAAATAATATCTAACATACATGCAAAGAAAAAAAAAAAACTCAAAAGCACATAAAATTTTCTATATGTTCACACAGGGTGAACAATATAAGATTCCTCTAAGGAAGAGAGAATTAGCATTTTAGTAATATATTACTCTATGAAATTTCATATTTACATAATGAAATTAATGAACACATGTTTGTAGAATGATTTATCTGCACAAAAGTCAACTAGCTCTATAGGAATTAGTTTTGATACTAAAAAAAAAAAAAAAACCTTGAAACTTTCTCTTCCCTTGATTTATGGCACTGCTTTATCTTTATTTCCTTGTGAACTTTACTGTTTCAATTATTACATCAGCTTTATCTTTCAGGCTTAAATATATGTGTTCCCTAATTACTGATATTCTGCCATTTAGTCAGTTCCTTGTATTTTAAGATTGATTTCCTCATTTTGCAGAGGTTTAGCTGAGTCCTCAAAAACATTTTGCTCCGGTGCTGGTTCTCCCCTGAGCATCAGCCCCTAATTTCAGACTAAGTTCTAGGCTAGTCCATCAGGACATCCCACCAGCCTCTGAAATTTAATTTATTAACAGCTAGCTATTATTTCCTTATTATATATAAGGAAGACCGAAGAAGAGTTGATGCTTTTGAGTTGTGGTGCTGGCGGAGAATGCTGAAGGTACCATGGACTGCTAAAAGAACTAACAGATCTGTCCTGGAGGAAGTGCAGCCAGAATGCTCCTTGGAAGCAAGAATGGCCAGACTTCGTCTCACCTACTTTGGTCATGTTGTAAGAAGGGACCATTCCCTGGAGAAGGATGTCATGCTTGGTAGGGTGGAGGGTCGATGAAAGAGGGGGAGGCCTTCAACGAGATGGATTGACATGGTGGCTGCGATGATGAGCTCAAGTATAGCAGGGATTGTGGGTCTGGTGTGGGATCGGGCAGTGTTTCGTTCTGCTGTGCATGGGGTCGCTAAGAGTCGGAAACGACTCGACGGCACTTAACAACAACAACAACAACAGCTATTATTTGCATTAAGATAGCAAAGATGTCATCTGGATTTTACTCAAAATGTTGTCAGTATAACAGTCAGTGCATATAGCTATCAAAGTTAAAGAGTAATATGAACATCATATTGAGTAAGACAAAAGTTGATCATGGCTGTAATACTGTAAGAAAAAGCAGACTCAGGAAATTTTAGGCATGTTATGCATATCCATGTGTAAAGTGGTTAAGGCCTATACTAAATCAGACATTTGATTGTTATAATATTGAATAAGTGAACTGAGGGAGAAAATCATCAAAGTGTTATGAGAATTATCTTTTGATGGGAAGGGCAAATTGCATGAAAATAACAAGTTATTGGACCTACTGAATGTGATCCCGTAGTTAGACTCACATAAATGGAAATACTGGGGTTTGGAATAAAGCATTGTGGAGAGGCAGGAAGTGGGGATAGAGAAACTGAGGGACAACAATCAGAGCAGTGGCAAGGATCTGAGGTAAAGGGAGGGACACAGGCCTTACCCCCAACAGGCAAGAAGTGGGGGAAAGAGAAACCGGGGGACAAGAGACAGAGCAGCAACAGGGAGCCTGGTAAGGAGAGGGAAACAGGGCCCACCCCGAAAAGGCAGGAAGCAGAGAGGTTTAGAACAGCTAAGGGAGACAAACTTGTCTGTCAGTTTGTTGTACTGTGGTGGCTTTCCTGATGCTGTGAGGATTGAGGCTGTGCCACTGTTGTTTCAAATGCCAGCAGGATTACACATGGTGAACAGGTTTCAACACAACTTACAGACTGAGACAGACTAGGAAGAAGAAAGAAGCCTTCCACTTCTCAAAGAATTGGCCAGGGAAAACCTCATGAATAGCAGAGAAATACTGTCTGATACATTACTTCCCAACTTTATGAATAGCCCAGAAATATTGTCTGATACTGTGCAGAAGGACAAGACCCTTAGGTCGGAACACTCTCAAAATATGACTGGGAAAGAGCTGCCTCATCAGAGTAGAACCCATCTTATTGATATGGATAGAGTAAAGCTTTTGACATCTCCATTTGCTGATGTGGCGCAACTCAAATTGAACAGAAATGGCTAAAAACATTCATTAATAATCTGAACATGGAATGTATGAAGTATGAATCTAGGAAAATTGGAAGTTGTCAGAACTGAAATGGAACACATTAAGGAGCTGAAATGGACTGATTTTGGCCATTTGGAATCAGACATCCATATGATCTACTATGCCAGCAATGGCAATTTGAAGAGGAATGGCATGGCATTCATCATCACAGAGGATGTCTTTAGACTTGTCCTGATAAAATGATGTCAGTGATAGGATAATATTCATACACCTATGAGGAAGACAAGTTAATACTGTTATTGTAGTTGTGTTGTTAGGTGCCATAGTGTCATCTCTGACTCATAATGACCCTATGCACAGCAGAAGGAAACACCTCCCAGTCCATCCCTAGCTCCACAATCCCTGCTATACTTGAGCCCTATTGCAGCAGCCACTGAGTCAGTCCATCTTATTGAGGGACATTCTCTCTTTTGTGGACCCTCCACCTTACCAACCATGATATCCTTCTCCAGGGAATGGTCCCTTCTAATAACAAGACAAAAGTAGGTGAGACAGAGTCTGGCCATTTCTACTTCCAAAGAACATTCCAGCTGCACTTTCTCCAGGGCAGATCTGTTAGTTCTTTTAGCAGCCCATGGTACTTTCAGCATTCTTTGCCAGCACCACAACTCAAAACCATCAATTCTTCTTCACTCTTCCTTATTCATTGTCCAGCTCTCATATGTATATGAGGTGATTAAAAATATTATGGCTTGTCACACGTGCACCTTAGTCCTCAAGGAGATACTTTTGATTCTCAGCACTTGAAAAAGGTCCTTTGCAGCCAACTTGGCCAGTGCTATATATCATCTGATGCCCTAACTGCTGCTTCCATTGGCGTCAACTATGAAACCAAGCAACATGAAGTCTTTGACAACTTCAATCTTTTCTCCATTAATTGTGATGCTGCTTAGAGGTCCACTTGTGAGGATTTTCATGTTCCTTATATTGAGATTTAATCCATACTGCAGACTGTATTCTTCAATTTTCATCAGTAAGTGCTTCAAGTCATCCTCACTTTCAGCAAGCAAAGTTGTGTCATCAGCATACTGCAGGTTACTAATGATTCTTCCTCCAATCTTGATGCCACATACCTCTCCATATAGCCCAGCTTCTAGGATTATTTGCTCAGCATATAGATTGAATAAGCATGGTGAAAGGATACAATGCTGGTGCACTCCTTTCTTGATTTTAAACCAGGCAGTGTCCCCTTGGTCTGTTTGAACAATAGCCTCCTAGTCTATACACAGATTCCTCAGTAGTACAATTAAGTGTTCTGTAATTCCCATTCTTCTCAGTGTTATCCACAATTTGTTACGATACACACAATCAAATGCTTTTGCGTAGTCAATAAAACACAAGTAAACATCTTTCTGACATTCTTTGTTTTGAGCCACGATCCATCAGAAATGATATCCCTTGTTCCAAGTCCTCTTCTGAAACCAGCTTGCACCTCTGGAAGTTCTCTGCAATAAACTGCTGCAACCATTTTTGAATTATCTTCAAAGATTTTCCTTGTGTGTGATATTAGTGATACTGTTCAATAATTTCCACATTCTGTGGGATTACCTTCTTTTGGAATGGGTACAAATATGGATCTCTTCCAGTCTGTTGGCCAGGTAGCTGCCTTTCAAATCTCTTGACATAACCAAGTGAGTACCTGCAGTGAGGTATCTGTTTGTTGAAACATCCCAATGAGTATTCCGTCAATTCCTGGAACCTTGTTCTTCGCCAATTTCTTCAGTGCATCTTTGATTTCTTCCTTCAGTGCCATTGGTTCTTGATCACATGCCACCACCTGAAATGGATGAAGATTCACCAGTTCTTTTTGGTACAGGGACTCTGTGTATTCCTTCCCATTGGAAGGAATAATGATGTTTCCTGCATCATTCAATATTTTGCCCATAGAATCTTTCAGTATTGCAACTAGAAATTTAATTTTTTTCCTCAGCTCTTTCAGTGTGTTCTTCCCTTTTGGTTTTCTAACTCCAGGTGTTTGCACATTTAATTATAGTAATTGATTTTGTCTGTTTGAGCTGCTCTTTGAAATCTGTTCAGCTCTTTAATCTTGTCATTTCTTTCATTTCCTTTAGCTATTCTCTGCCCAAGGTTGAGTTTCAGAGTCTCTTCTGACATCTATTTTGGTCTTTTCTTCTTTTCTTTTCTTTTTAATGACCTCTTGCTTTCTCCTTGGATGATGTTCTTGATGTCATCCCACGATTCTTCTGGTTTTCAGTCATTGGTGTTCAGTGTGTCAATTTTATTCTTTAGATGATCTTTAAATTCAGGAGGGATATACTGAAGATCATATTTTGGCTCTCATAGACTTGTTTTAATTGTCTTCCACTTCAAGTTGCACTTGCATATGAGCAGTTGATGTTCTGTTCCAAAATCAGCTCCTGGCCTTGTTTTGGCTGAAGATATTGAGCTTTCCCATTGCCTCTTGCCACAGATGTAGACAATCTGATTCCTGTGCACTCCATCTGGTGAAGTCCACATGTATAGACACTATTTGTGCTGTTGAAAAATGTATTTGAAATGAATAAGTGGTTGGGCTTGCAAAATTCTATCATGTAAACTCCAGTATTATTTTACCAAGGCCAAATTTTCCAAATACTGGTGGTTCTTCTTTGTCTCCAACTTTTCCATTCCAGGCACCACTGATAATTAACACATCTCAGTTGCATGTTCCATCAATTTCACACTGGAGAACTTGATAAAAATCTTTGGTTTCCTTATCTTTGGCATTGGTGGTTGGTGAGTAAATTTGAATAATAGTCATATTAAATTGTCTTCCTTTTTGGCGTATGGATATTATCCTATCACTGACAGCATTGTACTCCAGGACCAGGACAGATATTGAAACATCCTTTGTGATGATGAATGCCATGCCATTCCTCTTCAAATTGTCATTCCCTGCATAGTAGATCATATGGTTTTCTGATTGAAAGTCACCAAAACCCGTCCATTTCAGATCACTAATGCCTAGGATATCAGCCTTTATGTGTTCCATTTCACTTTTGAAAACTTCAAATTTTTCTAGATTTATACTTTGTACATTCCATGTTTCAATTATTAATGGATCTTTGCAGCTGTCTCTCCTCAATTTGAGTTGTGCCATGTTAGCAAATGGAGATCTTGAAAACTTTGCTTATCCACATCAGCAAAGTTGGTTTTACTTTCATGATGCAGCTCTTTCTCAGTTATATTTTGAGAGCCTTCCTACTTAATGGGCTCGTCCTCCTGCACTTCATTAGACAATGTTCCAGGTATTCATAAAGTTGCCTAGTGATGTGTCAAACAGTGTTTCTCTGCTATTCATAAGGTTTTCCCTGACCAATTCTTTGAGAAGTGGATGACCTCTTCCAAGTCTGTCTCAATCTGCAAGCCACACTGAAACCTATGCACCATGTGCAACCCCAGTGGCATTTGAAAAACCAGTGACACAGACTCAAGCCTCACAATAACACACAAGCCACCACGCTATGACAAACTGACAGACAACTTTGTCTCTCTTAGCTGTTTGAAACCTCTCTCGATCCCTGCTGCTTTCCTGTTGCTTGAGGGTAGGGAGTGGGTCCCTCTCCTTACCTGGGTCTCTGCCAGTTAATACCACTATTATTCAAATTTATGCACCAACCACCAAAGCCAAAGATGAGGAAACTGAAGATTTTTATCAAATTCTCCAGTCTGAAATTGACCAAACATGAAATCAAGATGTATTAATCATCACTGGTGACTGGAATGGAAAAGTTGGAAACAAAGAAGAATCACCACTAGCTGGAAAATTTGGCCTTGGTGACAGAAATAATGCTGGAGATTGCATGATAGAATTTTGCAAGACCAATGACTTATTCATTTCAAATACATTTTTTCAACAACACAAATGGCAGCTATACACATGGACTTCACCAGATGGAGTGCACAGGAATCAGATTTACTACATCTGTGGCAAGAGGCAATGGAAAAGCCCAATATCTTCAGCCAAAACCTGGCCAGGAGCTGATTGTGGAATAGGCCATTAATTGCTCATATTCAAGTGCAGCTTGCAGCTTGAAGTGAAGACAATTAAAACAAGTCCACGAGAGGCAAAATATGATCTTCAGTATATCCTGAATTTAGAGACCATCTAAAGAATAAATTTGATGCATTGAACACCAATGACCAAAAACCAGAAGAATTGTGGGATGACATCAAGAACCTCATCCATGAAGAAAGCAAGAGGTTGTTAAAAAGATAAGAAAAGAAGAAAAGACCAAAATGTATGTCAGAAAAGACTCTGGAACTTGCCCTTAAGGAGAGACTAGCTAACGCAAGTGGAAGAAATGAAAAGATAGAAGAACAGAAAGTTTCAAAGAGCAGCTTGAGCAGACAAAGCCAAGTACTATAATGAAATATGCAAAGACTTGGTATTAGAAAACCAAAAGGGAAGAACATGCTCAGCATTTCTCAAGCTGAAAGAACTGAGGAAAAAAGTTAAGCCTTGAGTTGCAATATTGAAAGATTCTATAGGCAAAATAATGAATAATGCAAGAAACATAAAAAGAAGATAGAAGGAATACACAGAGTCCCTGTACTAAAAAGAACTGGTCTATCTTCATCCATTTCAGGAGGTGGCATATGATCAAGAACCAATGGTATTGAAGGAAGAAGTTGAAGATGCACTGAGGCAACTGGTGAAGAAAAAGGCTCCAGGAATTGATGGAATACCCATTCAGATATTTCAACAAATGGATGTCCCACTGGAGGCACTCACTCAGTTATGCTGAGAGATTTGAAAGACAGCTTTCTGGCCAACTTACTGGAAGAGATCCATATCTGTACCCATTTCAAAGAAATGTTATCCACAGAATGTGGAAATTATCAAACAATATCATTAATATCCTACACAAGTAAAATCTTACTGAAGATAATTAAAAAATGGTTGCAGCAGTATATTGACAAAGAACCCACAGAGGTGCAAGCTGGTTTCAGAAGAGGACATGGAACAAGGAATATCATTGCTGATGTCAGGTGGATCTTGGCTCAAAGCAAAGAATACCAGAAAGATGTTTACTTGTGTTTTATTAACCATGCAGAAGCATGTGATTGTGTGAATTATAATAAATTGTGGATAACATTGAGAAGAATGGAAATTCCAGAATATTTAATGGTACTCATGAGGAACCTGTCTATAGACAAGGAAGCTGTTGTTCAAACAGAACAAGGGGACACTGCATGGTTTAAATCAAGAAAGCAGTTTGTGAGGGTTGTATCCTCTCACTATACTTATTCAATCTATATGCTGAGCAAATAATCTGAGAAGCTGGACTATATGAAGAAGAATGTGTCATCAAGATGGGAGGAAGGCTCTTAAACAACTTGTGATACACTGATGACACAATTTTGCTTGCTGAAAGTGAGGATGACTTGAGGCACTTACTGATGAAGACTGAAGAATACACTCTGCAGTATGGATTACATCTCAATATAAAGAAAACAAAAATCCTCAAAACTGGACCTATAAGCAGTACCACAATAAATAGAGAAAAGATGGAAGTTGTCAATCACATTGCTTCGTTCCACAATTGACGCCAATGGAAGCAGCAGTCAGGACATCAGACAACATTTAGCACTGGGCAAGTTAGCTGTAAAGGACCTCTTTCAAGTGCTGAGGAACAAAGATGCCTCCTTGAGGACGAAGGTGTGCCTGACAGAAGCCATGATATTTTCAATTGCCTCATATGCATGAGAGAGCTGGATAATGAGTAAGGAGGACTGAAGAAGAATAAATGCTTTTGAGTTGTGGTACTGGCAAAGAATGCTGAAAGTATCATGGACTGCTAAAAGAACTAACAAATCTGTCCTGGAGGAAGTGCAGCCAGAATGCTCCTTGGAAGAGAAAATGGCCAGACTTCATCTCACCTACTTTGGTCATGTTATCAGAAGGGATCATTCCCTGAAGAAGGATGTCATGCTTGGTAAGGTGGAGGGTCAATGAAAGAAGAGAAGGCCCTCAACGACATTGATTGACACAGTGGGTATGGAGCTGGGCTCAAGAATAGCAAGGATCACAGAGGTGATGCAAGACCAGGTGGTGTTTCATTCTGCTGTGCATAGGGTCACTATGAGTCGGAGATGACTCAATGACACCTAACAAAAATGACAATATTTTTATTAATATCTGTTGTTTATATTGTGGTGCTAATTATTTTATTACCACAATAATACTATTTATTATATTAATAAAAATAAAACATAGACACTAAACTTTATTACTTTTCAATTTAAATTGTCCTCCCTTGACATTTTGTCATATTATACCTCACTTGCTTACATCACTCATATTTTCTCTGTGTTCTCTCCTTGAATCTCATTAAGTCGTGCTCTTCAAAGCAAAGTTTTTGAAAATCTTGTTGTTACATGCCATCAGTTCGGCTTCAACTCATAGCAACCCTATGTACAACAGATGAAACATTGCCCTATCCTGCTTCACAATCTTTGCTCTGCCTGAGCCCATCATTGCAGTCACTGTGTCAATCCATCTCACTGAGGGCCTTCCCCTTTGTTGCTGACCTTCTACTTTGCCAAGCATGATATTTCCAAGAAATGGTCCTTTCTGACAACATGACCAAAGCAAGTGAGACAAAGTCTGGCTATTCTCGTTTTGCAGGAGCATTCCAGCTACACTTATTCCAGGACAGATTCGTTAGTTCTTCTGACAGTCCATGGTACTTTCAGTATTCTTCACCAACACTACAATTCAAAAGCTTTAACTCTTCTTTGGTCTTCATTATTCATTGTCCAGATTTTATGTGCATTGAAAATACCATGGCTTGCATTAGGGGCACCTTTTTGTTCAAAGAGACATCATTGTTCTTCAGCACTTTAAAGAGATCTGAAAATAAGTAGTCTATAAAATCAAATCTTCACTCTCATTCATTCACATCTCCCCTGAAATCACTGCATGCTTGCATGAATATCTCTGCAGGACCCTTATCTATTTGTGGAGCATATTAGCAAGGCAAGTTGTGTGATGACATCAAGATATCATATATAAAGAAAGTAAAAGGTCATTAAAAATGCAGAAAAGGAAGAAAAGTCCAAAATGGATGACAGAAGAGATACTGAAACTTCATCATGAATGGAGAGTAGTTAAAGTGAATGAAGAAATGAAATAAAAGAGCTGAAAAGAAGATTTCAAAGGATGGCTTAAGAAGGCAAAGTAAAGTATTGTAACGAAATATGCAAAGATTTAGAATTAAAAATCAGAAAGGGAAGAGTACACTTGGCATTTATCAACTTTAAAGAACTGAAGGAAAAATTCAAACCTTGAGTTGCAATATTGAAAGACTCTACAGAAAAAGTATTGAACAACACCAGAATTATCAAAAGAAGATGGATGGAATACACAGAGTTGCCATACCAAAAAGAATTGGCTAACATTAATCCATATGAGTTAGCATATGATCAAGAACTGATGATATTGAAAGAAGAAGTCCAAGCTTCACTGAAGGCTTTGGTGTCAGGTACTGGCAAAATATCAATGGAAATGTCTCAGCAAATGGATGTAGCACTAGAAGTGCTCACTTGGCTAAGCCAAGAAATTTGGAAGAAATTTCGCCAACTGACTGGAAGAGATTCATAACTGTGCCCATTCCAAAGAAAAACAATTCAACATAATGCAGAAATTATAGAAAAATATCATTTATATCACACTCAAGTAAAATTTTGCACAAGATATTTCAAATACAGTTGCAGCAGTACATTGAAAGACAACTGCCAGTTCATACACATTTTGTTTCATGACATTGATTGCAATCCCCTTAATGTAATAGTTCTCTGCTACTTTGTCCCTGTGGTTACTTTTTCCCTGTGTCCTTATTTCCTATGCATTCCTGCCTTGTGAGCTCTCTTCCTTGCACACATATTGCCCTTCTGATTTCCCAAGATTGATTGTTCTGAAGAGTGTAAACACCTGGTGTAAAGGTTCACATTATATACCTGTCTGTTGCTTGGCTGGAACCCATGAGAGTCAGTTCAGTTCTAGGCCTCATGGGTGCCTAGGGGTCATAGTCTCAGGGGTCTCACCAATTTCTATCAAACTAGTAACGCTGTGTTTTTCTAGGGTTTTGAGTTTTGTTCCACAAAATGAATTTGCTCTGTAAACTTTAACCCTAATCACAGTTAAAAAAGAAAAGAAAAGAAAAGACAGCTGCTAGAAATTCATGCTGTATTCACAAGAGAATATGGAATGAGGGATATCATTGCATATATAAGATGGAGCTTGACTAAAAGGAAAGAGTACCAGAAAGATGTTCACCTGTGTTTTATTTACTATGCAAAGGCATCCAACTGTGTGGATCTCAACAAATTATGGAGCACTGAAAGGAATGGGAATTCCAGAACACTTAATCGTGCTCATGAGGAACCTCTCCATAGACCTTATGAAGAAAAACTTGGCAACAGGATTGAAGGAAAATTTATTAAAAACTTGCAATGGGCAGGTGAAAAAGCCTTTCTTGCTGAAACTGAAGAGGATTTGAAGCATTTACTGATGAAGATAAAAAATTACAGCCTTCAGTATTATACCTCAACATAAATGAAAGAAACACTCTCAAAGTTGGCCCAATAAGCACCATCATGATAAATGGAGAAAAGATTGAAGTAGTGAAGGATTTCATTTTACTTGGATCCATAATCAATACCCACGGAAGCAAGAGTCATAAAACCAAGCAATGTATTGCATTGAAAATCTGCTACAATATGAGTTGTTCTTAGGTCCCCTCAAGACAATTCTGACTCATAGCAACCCTGTGGACAACAGAACACAAAGCACTGCTTGGTCGTGCATTATCCTCACCATCCTTGCTATACTTGAGCCCATCATTTCAGCCACTGAGTCAATCCATCTTGTTCAGGGTCTTTCACTTTTTTGTTGACCTTCTCTGTTACTAAGTATGATATCTTTCCCCAAGGAATAGTCCCTTCTGATCACATGATCAAAGTAGGTGAGTTGAAGTCTAGTCATTCTTGCTCCCAAGGATCATTCTGGCTGCAATTCTTCTAGGACAGATTTGTTTGTGCTTCTGGCAGTCCATGGTATTCTCAGTATTCCTTGTCAACACCATAATTAAAAGGTATCAAGTCTTCTTCAGTCTTCCTTATTCATTGTCCAGCTTTCATATGCATATAAAAACCAAAAACCCAACTCACTGCCATGGAGTCAGATCTGATTCATAGTGACACTTCCTTGGGTTTCCGAGGTGGTATCACTACAGAAGTAGATTGCCCAACCTTCCTTCTGAGGAGTGGCTGGTGGGTTTGAACTGCCAGCCTTCTGGTTAGCAGTCATGTGCCTTAGGCACTACACTACCAGAGCTCCCAAATGCATATAAGACAACTGAAAATACCATGACTTGTGTTAGGGCCACCTTAGTTTTCAAAGTGACTTCTTTGTTTCTTAACACATTAAAGAGGTCTTTTGAAGCAGATTTTTCAAATGCAATAGGACGTCTGACTTCTTGACCACTGCTTCTTTAGGTGTTGATTGTAGATAAATGTAAAATGAAATCTCTGATAATTTCAAGCTTTTCTCCATTTATCACAATGCTCTTTATTGGTTCACTTTCGAGGATTTTTGTTCTCTTTATGTTGAGGTGTAATCTATACCAAAGATCAAAAGTCTTTGATCTTCATCAGTAAGTTCTTCAAGTCATCTTCACTTTCAGCAAGAAGGGTTGTGTCATCTGCATATCTCAGGTTGTTAATGAGTCTTCCTCCAATCCTGATGCCACATTCTTCTTCATATAGTCCAGCTTCTCAGATTATTTGCTCACGTACAGATTAAATAAGTGTGATGAAAGGACACAACTCTGACACACTCCCTTCCTGATTTTAAACCACGCAGCATCCCTTTGTTCTGTTCAAATGACAGTCTCCTGGTCTATGTCCAGGTTCCTCATGAGCACAATTAAGTATTCTGCAATTCCTATTATTTGCAATGTTATCCATAATTTGTTGTGATCCACACAATCTAATGCCTAACCATAGTCATTGAAGCATAGGTAAACATCTTTCCAGTATTCTTTGCTTCCAGTCAAGATCCACCTGAAATCAGCAATGATAGCCCTCATTCCACATCTTCTTCTGAATTTAGCTTTAATTTCTGGAAGTTCCCTGTCAATATACTGGTGTAACCATTTTTGAATTATCTTTAGCAAAATTTTACTTGCATGTGATATTAATGATATTGTTCAATAATTTCCACATTCTGTGGCATCACTTTTCTTTGGAATGGCACCAATATGGATGTTTTCCACTCAGTTGGCCAGGTAGCTGTCCTCCAAGTTTCTTGGCATAAACCTCCAGTGCTGCATCTGGTTTGTTGAAAAATCTCAATGGGTGTTCCATCAGTTTCCCAGAGCCTTTTTTTTTTTCCTTGCTAATTCCTTCAGTGTAACTTGGACCTCTTCTTTCAATACCATTGATGCTTCATCATATGCTAACCCTGAAATAGTGTAACATAATCTATTCTTTTTCATACAGTGACTCTGTGTATTCCTTCCATCTTATTTTGATGCTTCCTACATCATTCAGTATTTTGCTCATAAACCAAAATACCAAACTCACTGCTGTGGAGTCAGATCTGACTCACAGCGACCACTCCTTGGATTTCTGATGTGTTATCACTACAGAAGTAGATTGTCCAACCTTCTTTCTCAGGAGTGGCTGGTGGGTTTGAGCCACCAGCCTTCTAGTTAGCAGTATAATGCCTTAGGCACTATGGAATCCTTCATATTACAACTTGAGGCTTGAATTTTTTCTTCAGTTCTTTCAGTTTGAGAAATACTGAGTGTGTTCTTCTCTTTTGGTTTTTTAACTCCAGGTATTGGACATTTCATTATAATAGTTTACTTTATCTTCTCTAGCTGCCCCTTGAAATCTTCTGTTCAGTTCTTTTATCTCATTTCTTCCATTTGCTTTAGCTACTCTCCATTTTAAGAATAAGTTTCTGAGTCCTTTCTGATAGTCATTTTGGTCTTTTCTTCCTTTTCTGTCTTTTTAGCGACCATTTTCTTTCTTCATGTATCATGTTCTTGATGTCGTCCTACAACTTGTAGGATGATTTTCAGTCATTGGTGTTCAGTACTTCAAAGCTATTTTTCATATAATCTTTAAATTTAGGTGGCATATATTCAAAGGGAGCTCTGGTAGCATAGTGGCTAAGGCACTTAACTGCTAACCAGAATGCTGGTGGTTCAAATCCACCAGCCACTCCTCAGAAGAAAGGTTGGACAATCTACTTCCGTAATGATACTGTCTCGGAAACCTAAGGAGGGGTCGCTATGAGTCCAGTCCGACTCGATGGCACATAACAACAACAACATATTCAAAGTCATATTTTGACTCTTGTGTTGTTGTTGTTGTTAAGTGCCGTCAAGTCGTTTCCGACTCATAGCGACCCCATGCACAGCAGAACGAAACACTGCCCGATC
>NW_006921833.1:93978-104415 GCF_000298275.1 Orycteropus afer afer
AACAGTAGGTCATATGATTATCTGATGCAAAATGACTAAGCCAGTCCATTTTAGATCACTAAAGCCTAGGATATCAATCTTTATGCATTCCATTTCATTTTTGACAACTTTCCATTTTCCTACATTCATACTTTTTACATTTCATGTTCTTATTATTAATGAATGTTTGCACATCTTTCTTCCAATTCTGAGTCATGCCCCATCAGCAAATGAAGGTCCCAAAATTTTATTTCAACCATGTCATTAAGGTCAACTCTACTTTAAGAAGTTACTTTTCCCCAGTCATAGTTTGAATGCTTTCTGACCTGAGGGACTCATCTTCTAGCACTGTATTAGACAAATTTCAGTACTATTCATAAAGTTTTCCATTAATATAACAGATGGTGTTTCACTTCTATTCATACAGTTTTCTGCTACAATAGATCACTTTAAAGTGTTAAATAGCAAAAATATCCCTTTGAGACTAAGGTGTGCCTGACCCAAGCCATGGCATTTTCAATCACTTCATATGCATACAAAAGCTGGATAATGAATAAGGAAGCCCAAAAAATGCCTTTGAATTATGGCATCGGTGAAGATTATTGAATATACCATGGGCTGCCAGAACAATGAACAAATTTGTCCAGAATGCTTCTTAGAAATGAGGATGGTGAGACTTAGCCTTCCTTTGGTCATGCTATCAGGAGGGACCAGCTCCTGGAGCAGGTATTCATGCTTGATAAAGTGTAGGTTCAGCAAAAAAGAAGGTCCTCAATGTGATGGTCTGACATAATGCTGCAACAATGGGCTCAAACATAGAAATGATTGTGAGGATGCCCCTATATTGTACATTGGGTTACTATGAATCAGAACCAACTTCACGGCACCTAACAACAACATAGCAAGAAGTTGGAATATGTGATGAATATAAGAGTGGAGTAGGGACATACAAGCCAGCTGTTAGTCTTTTCCTATCTTCACAATTTTGTTGAATGTCATCTCATCAGCCAGCACCACTTAATTGCTAAAGCCACTAGGCTAGATTTATTCTATTTGAAATCAGTGATTATTGCTTCCTCTTAATCCCTCATTTTATATAATAGCCTATTTTCCTATTTCTTCTCCTAATCTTCTGACTGTTCTTTAATATGCCTCTTCTCTGTGCTTCTCTTACTGCCTATGGCATTTGACTCCTAAACAGAAGGCTGGTGGTTCAAACCCACCAGCCACTCCTCAGAAAGAAGGTTGGGCAATCTACTTCCATAGTGATACCACCTCAGAAACCCAAGGAGGGGTCGCTATGAGTTGGGTCCAACTCGACAGCACATAACAACAACAACGTATGTTACATATCTTGATCTCATTATATCACCTGGTCCTCAGATCACTTTTTTTCTGAATCTGCATCTCTCCTTAGATTATCTCACATATTCTGGAGGTTGTAAGCTATTTTACATGGTGTTTGTTCCCCTTTCCATTGAAATCTATATTTATTATTTTTAATTGTCATTGTGTCAGCTCCAACCATAGTAACTGTATATACAACAGAATGAAACACTGGACAGTCCTGCACCATCCCTATAACTTTTCTGTGCTTGAGCCAATCATTGCAGCCACTGTGTCAATCCACCTTGTTGATAGAATTCCCCTTTTCCCTGACCCTCTACTTTACTAAGCATGATATTCTTCTCCAGGGACTGATATCATCTGAGAACATGATCAAAGTACATGAGATGAAGTCTGGCCATTCTTGTTTCCAAGAAGCATTGTCGCTGTACTTCTTTCAAGAAAGATTATTCACTCTTCTGGCAGTCCATAGTATTTTCAATATTGTTCACCAATACTACAATTCAAACGAATAAATTTTTCTTCAGTATTTCTTATTCACTGAATATCATGGTTTGGGTCAGGAGAAACTTAGTCTTCAAAGGGACATCCTTGCTTTTAGACACTTTAAAAAGGTCTTTGCAGCAGATTGGCCCATTTCAATATGATGTCTGATATCTTGACTACTGCTTCCATGAGCATTATTGTGGATCCAGGTAAAATGAAATCCTTAATAACTTTAATCTTTTCTCTATTTACATTGAAGTTGCTTATTGGTTCAGTTGTGAGGATTTTCATTTTATTTTTGTTGAGATGTAATCCATAATGAAGTCTGTAGCCTATGATCTTCATCCATAAGTGCTTCAAATCATCTTCACTTTCAGCAAGCAAGGTTATACCATCTGCATATTGCAGGTCATTAATGAATCTTTCTCCAATCCTGATGCTGCTTTCTTCTTTATGTAGTCCAGCTTCATGGATTATTTGCTTAGCATACAGATTGAATAAGTATGGTGAAAGCATACAACCCTGACACACATCTTTCCTGATTTTGAACCATGAAGTACCCCCTCGATCTGTTCAAATGACTGTCTCTTGGCCTATGTACAGGTTCCTCATAAGCACAATTAAGTGTCCTGGAAATCCCAATCTTCTCATTGTTATCCATAATTTGTTAAAATCCACACAGTCAACTGCTTTTGCAGGTAAACATCTTTCTGGTATTCTTTGCTTTCAGCCAAGATCCATCTGGCATCAGCAATGTTATACCTTGTTCCACATCCTCTTCTGAATCGAGCTCAAATCTCTGGAAATTGCCTGTCAATATACCGATGCAACCATTGTTGAATTATATTCAGTGATATTTTACTTGTGTGCAATCTTAATGATATTGTTCAATAATTTTCACATTCTGTTGGATCACCTTTCTTTGGAATGGGCACAAATATGGATCTCCTTCTGTTGGTTGATCAGGTAGCTGCCTTCCAAATTTCCTGGTATAGATGAGTAAGCACCTCCAGAGCTGCATCGATTTGTGGATATTTCAATAATTTCTGGAGCCTTGTTTTTGCCAGTTCCTTCAGTGCTGCTTGGACTTTGGACTTCTTTCAACCTTCTTTTGATTCTTCCTGCATTTTTCAATATTTTGCCCATATTGCTGTGTTTTTAGGTACCAGCGTGTTGGCTCCGACTCATAATGAACTTATGTGCAATAGAATCCTGCCCATAGAATCCTTCAATATTGCAACCAGAGACTGAAATTTTTTCTTCAGTTCTTTCAGCTTGAGAAATGCCAAGCATGTTCTTCCCTTTTACTTTTTTAACCTGAAGTGTTTGTACTTTTCATTATAACAGTTTATTCTATCTTCTTGAGCCACCCTTTGAAATCTTTTGTTCAGCTTTTATTTCAACATTTCTTCCATTAGCTATTCAACATTCAAGAACAATTTTCATAGCCTCTTCTAACACCCAATTTTGGTCTTTTTTTCATTTCTTGTTCTGTTCTGTGCTGTTAAGTTTGACCCAACTCATACTGACCCCTCCTTGGGTTTCCAAGGCAGTATCACTACAGAAGTAGATTGCCCCATCTTCCTTCTGAGGAGTGGCTGGTGGGTTTGAACCACAGCCTTCTGGTTAGAAGTCAAGTGCCTTAGGCACTAAGCTACCAGAGCTCCTATTCTTATCTTTATAATGATTTTTTTTTTTTTTTTTGCTTTCTTCCTGTTTGATGTTCTTGACGTCACTCTGCAATTCATCTTGTATTGGTATTCAATGCATCAAATCTATTCTTCAGTTGGTTTCTAAATTTGGGTGGCATAGAATCAAAGTCATATTTTGCCTCCCATGTACTTATTTTGACTTTTTTTCAGCTTAAACTTGAACTTGCACACGTTGTGCTGTTGTTGTTATTTGCCATTGAGTCAGCCCCGACTCATAGCTACCCCTCCTTGGGTTTTTGAGGCAGTATCACTATGGAAGTAGGATTGTCCAACCTTCCTTCCAAGGAGTGGCTGGTGGGTTTGAACCACCAGCCTTCTGGTTAGCAGTCAAGTGCCTTAGGCACTATGCTATCAGAGCTCCTGAACTTGCATATCAGCAACTGATAATCTGTTCCACAGTCAGCTCCAGGCTTTCTTTAGACTGATGATATTGAGTTTCTCTATGGCCTCTTTCCACAAATGTAGTGTACTTGATTCCTATATATTCCATCTGGTGGGGTCCATGTGTATTGTTATCATTTATGTTTTTTGAAAACAGTTATTCATAATGAATAACACATTGTTCTTGAAAATTCTATCATGTAGTGTCCAGCATCATTTCTTTCACCAAGGCTATATTTTCCAACCACAGATGCTTCTTCTTTGTTTCCACCTTTCACGTTCCAATCATCAGTAATAATCAATGCACTTTGATTGCATGTTTGGTTAATTTCAGACTAGACATTGTTAAAAATTTTCAATTTCTTCATCGTTGGCTTTAGTGGTTAGTGCATAAATTTGAATAATAATAGTATTAACTAATCTTCCTTACAGGCATATGAATATTATCATATCATTGACAACACTGTACTTTAAGACAGATCTTGAGATATTCTTTTTGACAATGAATGTGACGCCAATCCTCTTCAATTTGTTATTCCTAGCTTAATAGACCATATGATTTTCTGATTCAAAATGGCTAATAACAGCTCATTTCAGTTCACTAATGCCTAGGATACCAATCTTTATGGGTTGACTATTTCATTTTTGACAACTTCTAACTGTCCTAGTTTCATACTTCATACATTTAATGTTCCAATTATTAATGAATGGTTGCAGCTGTTGCTTCTCATTTTGAGTCATGCCCATCAGCTGATGAAGGTCCCTTCACTCTATCCACATCATTAAGGATGACTCTACTTTGAGGAGGCAGCTTATCCCTCGTCATATTTTGAATGGCTTCTAATCTGAGGGGCTCTTCTTCTAGCACTATATCAGATGATGTTTCACTGCTATTGCTAAGGTTTTCAGTGACTTTTTTTTCAGAAGTGGATGACTCCATCCTTCCTAGTCTGTCTTAGTCTGGAAGGTCTGCTGAAACCTGTCCACCCTGAGGGTTTTTGCTGGCATAGGAAATGTAATTTCCATAGGAAATACAGTTGGCATAGCTTTTAACATCACAGAAACACACAAGCCACCACAGTACAACAAACTAAAAGTCAGGTAGTGGATTTACATTCATCCTGAATGCCCCATTCACATTTGTGACATATGCTTCTATAACCCCTGTCTCATATAATAATTCTACTAACTGTGTAGTCTTTCTTCTACATAGCTTGGATTCAACATACTCGAGCAATTAATCTAGAAATTCTGAAAAATTCCTCTATGCGATTTTTTTTTTTTTTAATGTGCCATTGGCTTTTCCAGCTTGATTGCCACTTAACTAGTAAGGCCTTCCAGATATATTGTCCCGATTAATGCAAAAGCCTCTTAACTGACCTCTCTGGACATGAAGTCTCACATCCATCTTCTACTTTAAGAATGATCTATTGAAAATATAAATTTGTCTGTGTACATAGCCTGAGTGGAAGTCTTCAGTCATTTTTATTATCAGAAAGGATATAATACAAACGCTTTGGTAGTGTAGTGCCTAAGGCACTTGACTGCTAACCAGAAGGCTAGTGGTTCAAACCCATCAGCTACTCCTCGGACAGGAGATTGGGCAATCTACTTCCGTAGTGATACTGTCTCGGAAACCAAAAGAGGGGTTGATATGTGTCAGATCTGACTCAATGGCATGTAACAACAACAAGAACAACTATGGGTTACAAAATTATGCATAATAAAACCCTTAAAATCCTTTCATCTTCAATTCATTACTTTATAGCTGAAATTCTAGTCACACCAATTTTTTTAAGTTTGCCTAAACTTAAGATGGCACTTCATTCCTCTATACCTCTGTGCATGTTTTTTTCCTCTGCCAGTATTTCCTTTTCCTTCTCTGACTAATTTCCTCTAGGTCTTCTGGTTATCTTCTTCTAGAATTCTTCAGGGACCAACTCTTGATGGATCAGGTGAAACTTTTTTTGTGCCCTGGCATGATTTCTCCCAAATACAGCACATTGGAATTATAGACTACAAATTACTACACACTCACTGCCATCGAGTTGAATCTGACTCATAGCTACCTCTCCTTAGGTTTCTGAAGCAATATCACTACAGAAGTAGATTGCCCAACCTTCCTTTGGAGGAGTGGCCAGTGGGTTTGAACTGCCAGCCTTCTGGTTAGCAGTCAAATGTCTTAGGCACTGTGCCACCAGAGCTCCTGACAAATTACTACATAGAGGGATATTTTAGTTCTAGTTCCTAATACTTGGCATATGGTGATCATTTCCATTGACTTAAACTCATTCAGAATTAGCTATCAGAAATCAATCTCATATTTATTCTATTATATAAGTTCTCTATTCAAGAACTATAGGCCAGATGTCTTTTATATTCATTACTCACCATGTTGATGGGATCAACTGGTCCAATGCTGTTTACATAAACATCAGTTTCAATTACTGTGGGCCTCACTGCAAGATACCAACATAAAGAATACTTAAAGACATAATCAGAAATAGTTTAAAATGTTAATAACTAATAATGGTATTATTTTAATAAAAAACATTTGTCATTACTAAATTAAGAAACCTGTCCCATGATAGAACACAAACACCTTTTCAGTTTACAAAATCAATCATATAACCAAAAAAATATTAAAGTTTCTGAATGAAAACCCTTTAGTGGACAATCTGAAAGTGCTAAAAATATACTCACTCTAATTAAGGAAGTTAATTCAATAAAAATTTCTAGATAAATTGCTTTGAAATAATAGAATTTTAGGGTTGAGATGGATTTTTGAGCCCAAATACTACCAACTACTATATAATGCATGTGCATGAGTGGCATACCTTACTTTGAAGAGAGGGGAAAAAATCCTGATTTGTCATATTTGCTGATTTATCTGTTGTTTATATTCCCACAATGGCTGATATTATTCTATCAATGTAGATTTAGGACATTACACTACTAAGGAGCTTTTGCAAATCAGTACGAGCCAGTTCCATACATCAGAACTTAAAATATAGTTATGAGTATTAAAAGAGATAAAAGAAGATAATGCATATAAAGCCCCTACCATGAGGTCTGGCTGACATGAGGAGCTTAATAAATATTTGTTCATACATTCTTTCTTCCTTGTTATCACTATTTCTAAAAGACAGGTATTCAGGCTGTTTGTAGTTTGCTCCAGTGTAAGTGTCTTATCACCTAATTCTCATAAAACATTCTTGTGTGGCTGTTCCTATGCACACCTTATCTATTATGTTTGGTATATAATGATTCATGCTTTTTCAGTTAATGTTTAAATGGCAAAGTGTTCTTATGCTCTATTAGAATGTATAGCAATCCAATTTTCAAACATTTACTGAATGATAGCATTAACAAACTCATAACACATAACAGTGCCATAACAGGCTATGATATGAACATTCAAACTTTTTTGGGTATTATTAGATTAGACATAATAATAATTTATATTCACATCCTTGTTTTGTTTGACATGGAAAGAATTTTCATATGGTTTCTTCCACTAACACCACCAAATAATATATAAAAGGGTTAATATTTTTTGATTCAGTAACTATTTGTTGAGGGATGGGTGTCAAGAAAAGGTACACTAAGCAGACAAGAAGGAGAAAAATTATATAAAGGTATAACAAACAAGATGAAACAACAAACTATTTTGTAGATTGAACACATGCTAAAGGGACATATTCTGAGTAATATGTATTCTTAGTAATAAAAAATACGAACACATTTTTTTTATAAACTTTGTCTATTCTCTCTTCCAGGCCTAATGCTTATAAGTATCTAACAATTCTGACACTGTGATTGACCTGAGAGGATCTGTCTCCTTCTCTAATACACAGCTGAGTCTGTCTGCCTGAGTATCGGTTCAGCTCAAGTCTCCCAGTCCTACCACTTTCCACTCTGGCAGAGCCCCCAGGCAAAAAATTCAAGAGAAAACTTGAGAGACATTTTTAAAACAGTGTTTCTATAGCTTAAAAACAATATTTGTTTTCACCCCTTGAAATTAAAAGAGTACAATAACATTTACAAAGTTTGCTTTTCTTCAAGTCAAGATTTTACTGGAAGGCATATGTATTTTCTTGGCTAGAAAAATAAATGAAAGTTGTTATACAATACCTTTGGTAGCCTCTGTACCATCTAGACATATACATGCATGGAACTGCAATTCAATCTGCTAGCAACAATTAGATCTCTTAAATAAAGTAGGTCATATGATTTATAGAACGCTTTCTAATTTAACAGATGCTGATGACTTCTGAGGTGAGTTGCTTTAACTGTTTGCCATTTATTTTTGATTAGCTATGTATTGTAGCCTGTAAATGTCATATAATTCAGCTAATTATAGCCATATTTACAGACTGGTTTTTATGAAAGTCAATAAATAACAAGACAATAGGTTTATTAGTTATATTTGTAAGTATATTTATTATCATTTATTTTCAATTAACTGAAACATTGCACTCTTCTATAATTGGATTTTTTTTTTCAATTCAACTGACAAATAGACAAATACTATGTACCTGCTCTTTATGATCTGATATTCAGGACTGCACAGGTTTGTTTACACTGAGAGATAACTGATTTCCAAGGACATTTTTGATTTACAGGATGTACTTTTCATGTTTACTATGCAGAAAGTTTAGATATGAGTGAACCATCTTGTTTTCCTGTTGACAGTTTCTTACCCAATTATAAGAAAAAAATATGTGTGCTAGAAAAATATTAACTCTGGTATTAGAGTAGATGCCACAATACTTTTGGAGATACTGGGTACTTTATGACAGGGATAACATGTGTTCATCTGTAATGAGAGTATAGTCATGTCCACGAACAGACAGATATATATATATATATATATACACGTTCATTGCAGCACTATTCACAATAAGAAAGAGACAGAAACACGCTAAGTGCCCATTAACCAAGGCGTGGATAAACAAACAGTACATAAACACAATGGAATACCATGCAACCCTAAAGAATAATGTAGAATCTTTAAACACCGCATAGCATGGATGAACTTGAAGGACATTGTTGTCGTTGTTGTTGTTGTTATGTGCCATCAACTTGGACCCAACTCATAGTGAACCTCTTGGGTTTCCAGGGCAGTATCACTTTGGAAGGAGATTGCCCAACCTTCCTTCCGAGGAATGGCTGGTGGGTTTGAACCACCAGCCTTCTGGTTAGCAGTCAAGTACCTTAGACACTATACTACCAGAACTCCTTTTTGGAGGACATTATGCTGAGTGAAGTAAGTCAATCAGTAAAAAGATAAATATTATATTAGTCCACTATTACAAAAAGTCAAGGATAGGTTTATATGGAAGGAAACTTTGTTGGTTACTAGGGATAGGAGAGGAAGGAAGGCTAAATTCCTAGATAGGTTGGAAATTATATATACATATATCTCAAATTATACACACATATATTAATATAAGGGCAGACAGGCCAGGCACCAGTACCTGGGAGGAGGGGAGGAGCTAGGACCGAGACAGAGGTGAGGGAACCCAGGTAAGGGTGGGCAGATAGGCCAGGCACCCAGACACAGGAGGCAGGGGAGGAGCTGGGGCCAAGATGGAGCCTCAGAATGAAGGTCAGGGGAGGGAGACAGACCACACACCCAAGAGGCAGGAAGGGGGAGGAAAGCAAGGGACAATAGAGCAGCAGGATCCAGGTAAGGGGAGGGTGAAGAGGTTTCGGACGGTTAAGGGAGACAAACTTGTGGTGGCTTGCATGTTGCTATGAGAATTGAGACTATGCCACAAGTATCTCAAGTGCCAGCAGGGTTGTATATGGTGCACAGGTTTCAACTCACCTTACAGACTGAGACAGACTAGGAAGAAGTAATAGGTCATCCTTTTCTCAAAAAATTGGCCAGGAAAAACCTTATGAATACCAGATAAACACAGTCTGACACATTCCTAGGCAACTTTATGAATAGCCCTGAAATATTGTCCAATACAGTGGAAGAAAACCAGCCCCTTAGGTCTGAAGGCACTCTAACTACAAGTGGAAAAGAGCTACATCATCAGAGTAGAACCAACCTTAATTATATGGATAAAGTAAAGCTTTCAGGACCTCCATTTGCTGATGGGGCATGATGCAATTAGAGGAGAAACAGGTAAAAACATCCATTAATAATCAGAACATGGAATGCATGAAGTATAAATTTACGAAAATTGAAAGTTGTCCAAAATGAAATGAAGCACATAAACATTGATATCCTAGGCATTAGTGAGTTGAAATTTATTTTGACCATTTTGAATCAGATGACCATATGATCTATTATGTCAGAAATAACAGTTTGAAGAGAAATGGTATGGCATTCATCATCACAAAGGATGTTTCAAGATCTGTCCTGAAGTACAATGCTGTCAGTGACAGGATAATACCCATATGCCTACAAGGAAAACCAGTTAATACTACAATTATTCAAATTTACACACCAACCACCAAAGCCAAAGATGAAGAAATTAAAGATTTTTATCAATTTCTGCCATTTGAAATTGACTGA
>NW_006921833.1:105405-106574 GCF_000298275.1 Orycteropus afer afer
TGAAGAAAGAAGTCGAAGCTGCACTGAAGCAAATGTTGAAGAAAAAGGCTCCAGGAATTGACAGAATATCCATTGAGATGTTTCAACAAGCAGATGCCCCCACTGAAGGCACTCACTCAGTTATGCCAAGAGATTTGGAAGACAGCTACCTGGCCAACTGATTGAAAGAGATGCATATTTGTACCCATCCCAAAGAAAGGTGATCCCACAGAATGTGGGAATTATTGAACGATATCATCAATATCACATCCAAGTAAAATCTTACTGGAGACAATTCAAAAATGGTTGCAGCAGTATATTGACAGAGAACTTCCAGAGGGACCAGATGGATTCAGAAGAGGACTTGGAACAAGGGATATTATTGCTGATGTCAGATGGATCTTGGCTCAAAGCAAAGAATACAAGAAGACATTTGCTTGTACTTTATTTATGATGCAAAAGCATTTGATTGTGTGGATCATAAAAAATTGTGAATAACATTGAGAAGAATGGGAATTCCAGAACACTTAATTGTACCATCAAGGAACTTGTATATAGATCAGGAGGCTGTTGTTCAAATAGAACAAGGAGACACTGCATGGTTTAAAATTAAGAAGGGAGTGGGTCAGGGTTTTATCCTTTCACCATACTTATTCAATCTATATGCTGAGCAAATAATCTGAGAAGCTGGACTATATGAGGAAGAATGTGGGTTCAAGATTGGAGGAAGAATCATTAACAACCTGTAGTACACTGACGACACAACTTTGCTTACTGAGTGTGCAGATGACTTAAATTGCTTACTGATGAAGACTGAAGAATACAGTCTGCAGTATAGATTACATCTCAATATAAAGAAAACAAAAATCCTCAAAACTGGACTTAAAATCAGCACCATGATAAATGAAGAAAAGATTGAAGTTGTCAAAGACTTCACATTGCTTGGTTCTATAATCGATGCCAATGGAAGCAGCAGTCAGGACATCAGAGGACATACAACACTGGGAAAATCAACTGCAAAAGACCCCTTTCAAGTGCTGAAGAGCAACGATCTCTCCTTGAGGACTAAGGTGTGCCTGACACAAGTCATGGTATTTTAGTCTCCTCATATGCATGTGAGAGCTGGACGATGAATAAGGAAGACCAAAGAAGAGTTGATGCTTTTGAGATGTGGTGCTGGAGAAGAATGC
>NW_006921833.1:109284-109979 GCF_000298275.1 Orycteropus afer afer
TATATAGCTTTTTGATCATTTTCCGATATTAACATTAATTCAAATAAATTAAAAACTCTAATCCTCAAGCATAAATTATACAGAATTCTTTTTGTCCTAGAATAGACATCTTTAAAATAAAAAGGCCCATTGATAATAGACATTACAATCTTCACATACAGAAATTAAAATAAATATGAATAAATTTTAAAAAATGAATAATTAGAATAGTGAATGGAAGTCCTTAACCAGAGAAAGATACCACGATCAGGTCCAGGTCCCTCTTCCTAATAAGGCAAATGTCACCTACCATTCCACCATCTCCTTCAGGAGGTTACATACACAGAAAGAAATACTCAAACCAAAACTTTCAAATGCACTGCCATTGAGTGGATTCCAACTCATAGAGACCCCCATTGGATTTCCAACGCTGTAAATCTTTACAAAAGCAGACTGCCTCATCTTTCTTCCATGAAGTGGCTGGTAGGTTTGAACTGCCACCTTTTGTTTAGCAGCCAAATCTCTTTTCTATATAATAAGTTAGCTACCTGAAACATTCAAAGCAAACCAATCTAGTTGCTGTCAAGTCAGTGCCAACTCATGGTGACCTCATATGTGTCAGAGTTGGACTGTTCTATAGAGTTTTCAATGGGTGATTTTTTGGAAATAGTTGACCAGGCCTTTTTTCACTTAGAAGATATGGTTATTTAAATTGT
>NW_006921833.1:110609-111522 GCF_000298275.1 Orycteropus afer afer
ACTCCTATATCTAATCAGGCGAAGAATGCATTAGAGAGGAGTGGCTTGATTAAATGAACAAATATCAGTGTAATACTCATCATATCTACTCTTTAACATGTGTAGGATATTTTATTTGTGTCTTTGTGTATACGTGTCACTATAATGTACACCAAAAGAATGTAACTGAGCTGGAAGTATCTAGTTAGACAGTTGCAGCAGCATATTGACAGAGAACTTCCAGAGGTGCAAGCTGGATTCAGAAGAGGATGTGGAAAAAGGGATATCATTGCTGATGACAGATGGATCTTAGCTCAAAGCAAAGAATACCAGAAGGATGGTTACTTGTGTTTTATTGACTATGCAAAAATATTTGATTGTGTGGATCATAACAAACTGGATAACATTGAGAAGAATGGGAATTCTAGAACATTTAATTGTACTCATAAAGAACCTGTACATAGACCAGGAGGCTGCCATTCAAATAGAACAAGGGGATACTGCATGATTTAAAATCAAGAAGGAAGCAGGTCATGGTTGTATCCTTCAACCATTCTTATTCAGTCTATATGCTAAGCAAATAACATGAGAAGTTGGACTATATGAAGAAGAACATGGCATTAAGACTGGAGGAAGAATCATTAATGACCTGTGATACACTGACAATACAACTTTGCTTGCTGAAAATTAGGATGATTTGAAGCACTTACTGATGAAGATTGAAGAATATAGTCTGCAGTATGGATTACATCTCAGTAAGAAGAAAATAAAAAATCCTCATAACTGGACATATAAGCAGCATCACAATAAATGGAGAAAAGATTGAAGTTGCCAAAGACTTCACATTGCTTGGTTCTACAATCAATGCCAATAGAAGCAGCAGTCAGGACATCAGACGACATATAGCATTGGGCAATTCTGCTGCAAAAGGACC
>NW_006921833.1:112122-124029 GCF_000298275.1 Orycteropus afer afer
ACTATGAGTCAGAGATGACTCTATGGCACCTAACAACAGCAACAACAACAGGAATATCTCACCATGTTTTGACCCAAGAGAGCTGCCCACCAGGAGCATGTATCTCTGGAGTAGACTGGCAATGAAAGGAGCCAAGGGGTCTGGAAAATGTAGAGAAGCATTCATATTTACTCATGTTAAGGAAATGAACAGAATAGAAGGCCTATGAAACATACACATTCCTTCGGACATATAAGAGAGTCATTACATATATGTCTTCTCCTCAAAGAACACCAATAGCCAATTGGTGCTAGCTGAAAGAAAAAGTTGTAACTAACAAGACAAAAGTTTAAATTATATCCAGTTAAATGGACACATATACTATTTCTTCTCTCCTCTCCTCCATGTAAGTAGGCCAGGTGGAGTAATGGATAAACTTGGCTACTGACCTGCTCTGCAGAGAAAAGATTTAGTGATCTTCTACCACAAAGACTAGGAAACACTATGGGGCAGTTCTACTCTTTCCTGTAGGGTTGCTATGAGTCAGAATTGCCTACATGGCACACAATAACAGCATCCTCCATATACAGGAGTCTCTAGGTAGTGTAAACAGTCAAGTGTTTATCTACTAGCTAAAAACTTTGCAGTTTAAACTAACAGAGAGAAGTCCCAGAAGACAGCCCTGGCAATCTGCTTCTGAAAGTTCATAGTCTTGAAAAGCTTATGGAGCACAGTGCCATTCTGTCACTAAGAGTCGGAATTGGCTCAACAACAACTACCCTAATTCCCCAACATTGAAAGTAGAGAATAATACTCCATAGGGTGTTCATTGATTGAGTTATCAGCAATAGATCACCAGGAGCTTTCTTCCCAGGGGGTTTTGGGTGGACTGGAACCTCTAATCTTTCATTCAGCTGCCAAACGTGTTAAGCATTTGCACTACTGAGTGTCTTCATCAAAGTATATAGACACATTTAATCTAATCTATTAAACAAAGTGATAACATCACGCTGTTGTTGTTAGGTGCTATTGAGTTGGTTCTGACTCATAGCAATCCTATGTACAACAGAACAAAACACTGCCTAGGCCTGTGCCATCTGCAAAATTGTTGCTACACTTTAGCTCATCGCTGCAGCTACTTTGTCAGTCCATTTCGTTGAGGGTGTTATTCTTTTTGACTGACCCTCTACTTTACCAAGCATGATATCCTTCTCCAAAGACTTGCTCTTCCTTAGTACATGGCCAAAGTACCTGAGACAAAATCTCACTAACCTCACTTCTGATGAGCCTTCTGGCTGTGTTTTCAAGGCACATTCGTTCCTTCTTCTGGCAATCCATGTTATATTTAATATTCTTCACCCAAACCACAATTCAAAGACATAAAATCTTCTTTGGTCTTCCTTATTCATTTCCACGTTTTGCATCCATATGAGATTTAAAGAAAATAATGTGGCATGGCTCAGACATACTTTACTCCTCAAAGTGACATCTTTGCTTTTTAATACTTTAAAGATGTCTTTGCAGCAGATTTGCCCAATGTAATGGATTGTTTAATTTCTTGACTGCTGATTGAATGGACATTGATAGTGGATAGAAGTGAAATGAAATCCTTAAAAATTTCAACTTCTTTCCATTTATCATGATATTGCTTATTGGTTGAGTGAGAATTTTAGTTTTATGTTGAGGTTCCATTCATAATAAAGGCTTAGTCTTTGCTCTTCATCTGGAAGTGCTTCAAGACCTCTTTACTTTCAGCAAGTGAAATAATTTTCATTGATGCATTTAAAATCTGAAAGTATATATCTATATATCTGAAATAATCATACTTAAAATTTTAAATCCACAGAGTAAACCAATTGTTAAAATATCTACACATGGAATAAAAAAAAAAAGATTACATGTACAGGGCTCTATGTAGCATCTATTCATTCAGCATTGTTCTAGAAAATAGGGATATAGTGATTTGTACTTTCAGAAATTTACATTATACACAGAAAACAGTAAAGTATGGTGAGTAAAGGAGCCCTGGTGGTACAGTGGTTAAGCACGCGGCTGTGGATCAAAGGTAAGCAATTCAAACCCACCTGCTGAACCAAGGGAAAATGACATGGCAATCTGCTTCCATGAAGATGAAACCAAAACCAAACCAAACTGGCTGCCATTGTGTAGATTCTGACTCATAGCAACACCAACTGGATTTCCAAGGCTATGAATTGAGCAGCTGGTGAGTTCAAACCATTGACCTTTGGGTTAGCAGCCAATATCTTAACCACTACACAACCAGAGTTCTTTTCCATAAAGATTACAGCCTTGGGATCCCTATGCGGCAGTCCTACTCTATACCATAGTGTCATTATGACTTACAATTAGCTTGACTGCAACATGTTTGATGATGAGTAAAATGGAGTACAGATTTCTGCTCCATATTGTAATTAATAATTGGTGTGAAACTAACTTTCACAATAAAAATAATTTATTTGAAATTAAATATATGTACATATACAGATCGTTAAAGGAGTCACAAAGCAACTAAGGCAGCCAAGATTTGATTAATCAATTTCCTAGAAAGAATGAAAAGACAATGAGGTAAGCTCTACACTATTGTTCAGCCACTTTTTTCCATTGGTACATTTGGTATCTCACTGTACAGTAATAGTAACTGAACAAAACACAGTGGCCTAGTGCTTGCAGATGTCTCATTGAGCTGAAGAGACAAAAATTGGAGTTAAAGGCTGTCAAGCAGCTAGGACTGCCCTGGAACAAAGGAAACCACAGGGAATTTAATCAGATATTCTGTATGCAACTTCCGCTCAAGGCATTTGCTAATTCCTAAACTGTGCATGTACGTGGGGAGATGCTGAGAAACCAAACATCGGTCAGCTGCTAACAGTCTCAAGTAATATGTAAAGATTTCAATTATTTCTGGGATGTTAGGACCCACTACAGAGAAGGGTTCCTGGTACACACTTCAGGCTATCAGTTGAGACATTTGAAAGATCTGTGCCCTAGGAGAAAAGAAAGTATTATATAAAAGACATACACTAGTTTTCACCAGAACAAGTGATTTTCCTTTACTTGATCTGGACTAGTAAAGACAAAATTAAATCCTCTCTAGTGGGAAATAACATCAACTGCAATTGCTATTATTTTTCATATACTCTATTGGCATTCAATTAAAAATTAACATGCTTTTCATGTAACAGAATCAAAACTTTAACCAAGAGAAAATACATAAAATAGTCTCACAAGCAATCGAGATATTTGAGTTATTAGACAAAGAATCTAAAATAACTACCAATTTTATGTTAAAACTTTTCACTAAAAGTTGCAAAACTTGATAAAATATCTAAAATCAATATTAAAACAATGTGCAGATACTAGAACTGAGACTAAGCAATAAATAATAATAATAGATTGTAACACAGAGAAGGAAAAAAGTTAATTATACAAAAGAGTATATGAGACATAATAGACATGGTGAAAATGTCAAACAGACCTGTAACTGGAACCCATGAAAACTGGGACAGAACCAATATTTGAAGAAATATTGGCCAAGAATTTTCCAGAACTAATTAAAGATCCAACCCACAGATCCAAGCAGTTTTAACGAAAATCAAACCAAACCCACTGCCATAGAGTCAATCCTAACTCATAGCAACCCTACAGGATGGAGCAGAACTGTCCCATAGAGTTTTCAAGACTGTAAATCTTTCCAGACAGACTGCCTCATCTTTCTCCTGCAGAGCAGCTGGTGGGTTCGAACTTTTCGTCAGCAGTCAAATGTTTTAGCCATTGTACCCCTAGAGCTTCTTCAAGCAGCTTTAGGAATCAAATAAATAAATAACAAAAATCTAGACACATCAGTCAAATTGCAAAAACCCAAAGACAAAGAAAATCTTAAAAAGAGCCAAAGATTTAAAAAAAATATATATTTTATTTTCAAAATAGCAACATTAAGATTGCAAGTAATAAAATATTGAAATGAGAAAAACCAAAAGAATATGGGATAAAATTTATTAAGTTTGGAAAGAAAATAACAGCCATCCTAGGTTTCTATATCCCTTGAAAATATCATTCAAAAATGAAGGCAACACAAACACATTTTTATACAAAAATTGAAATGGTTTATTGTCAGGAAACTTGCGTCAAAGGAAATACTATAGCAAATATTTTCTAATGAAAACACATATTGAAGATAAGAAAGCACATAGAAAGGATAATTTCATGTAAAAGCTAATTTTAAAACACTTTGAAAGCGAGAGTAACAATGGTTTGCTATTCAATGCACATAGAATTAAAATGCATGCAAATAATATTTTTAAAAGTCCTGAAAAGAATATATGTGTTTATGGTACAAGTGGCTGTAAGCTTCTTCAGTTTGATAAAGTAATGATTTACGGTTAGGTCTACAAACTAAGAATGCATACATTAATTACTAAAAATAATTAATACATGTATACCCACCAGGCACTCCTTGGAAGGAAGAATGGGCAATCTACTTCAAAAGAGATACCACCTCAGAAACCAAGGAGGGTATTCTGGTTACATAGTGCCGCTCTGATAAGAAAATACCACATATGGGATGGCCTTAACACACAAGAGCTTATTCTTACAATTTGGAGGCTTTAAGTCTGAATTCAAAGTAGTAGGCTCTAGGGGCTGGGTGAAAGCCCCTCAACCTTCAGCTCTGCCTCCTGCTCCTAGCCCAGTGAAGCTGGAGGCTTTTTTTCACTCAGCTGCTGGCTGCTTAGGCAGACAAGCCCAAGGTTGTCAAGTAATAAGGTAAAGTCCCGCTATTACCAAACCACATGGCAGGCCATTCATCCAAGTCCATTAAAAGTCCCAAGATTGGCAGAGCATGTCAGGCTGCTGAACAACTTGGCTACATGCAGAGATCAAGCATACCATAAGCTGGAGACCATACCCCAAGGCTTCTCCTTACATAAAGGAAGCAGACTACATCCCTAAGGCAGGTTCTCAGCTGTTCACAATAGATTCTACCATGGAACTGACTACCAGTCTCATCATGGGGAACAACTACCACCAGCTTCCCAGACATTCAACCAGGCCCAGCCACCAGGTTGACACACAAACCCAATTACCACACACAGAGGGATCGCTATGAGTTGAGTTGACTTGACAGCAGAGAATTTGGTTATATATACAAATAATAAAAAAATAGAAAGATAAAATAATAAATATTTGATGAGTCAACAAAGGAAAGAATGGAGCAAAATAAAACCAATATAGAACATATTAAATAGATTTGAAAAATGGGGGAAAAAATAGAAAGGTAGCCAATTTAAAACCAAATAATTTCCTTAAATATACCTGAACCAAGAACACAATTTGAAAGACAAAAATCATCAGACTTCATAATAAGTAAATAAAATCCAAATATATTCTTCCTAAAAGAAGTGATCTAAACATGAGTATCTAAAAACAGATGCGAAAAAAGATATGCCAAGCAAATCCCCTCCCCGCAAAAAAAGCAGGAGTAGCTACAGAGAATCAATATAAGTATATTTTAAGGTGAAACATATAATTAGAGAACAAAATGGTCACTTGATAATGATATAAGAGTTCACCACAAAGCTTTAGTAATTCTAAACATGTATGTACCTAAAAACAGTTTCAATATATATAAAGAAAAAACGGACTGATCTTAAAAAAAAAAAAAAAAAAAAAACTGCAATTATGGTTAGAAATTTTAACACATTGCTTTCAGTAAATATATGCAATATTAGAATGATGTACTGGACAGTACCCCTATGACCGCTGGTCACCAGGAAGGTAGTCCAGGAAAGGAATTGGCAAAACCAAGAAACTATTGAAAGTAGGGGGTACAGTGTAAAAGAACTACTTCAGTTTGTAGATCAATCTCATCAGCTTCCTGAGGAACCTTTACTAAAATGAATTGTACGAGTGACTAATTTAGGGGCAGTGTCTTTAGTTTTGAATGCTACAGAATGGAAGAGTATGTTTGGGTTGATGCAAGACCTACAACTCACTATGCAATAAGCATAAATATTGATCCAAGAGCCAAGTACAGGGCAGGTTAACCCAGAGTGGTCAGCCAGCTTGTTGGACTGGATAAAATATGCAGACAGGTTTTTGTATCTGGAGAAGGGAAACGGCCCCTCTCCCCCTCTAAATATGCCCTGGGACACACCAGAGGAAGAAGCTAATGTACTGCTTATGCAAGCCAAACTGGAATGGGTTTATGATGATCAGGATATTCACCCAATGAGTACGCTTCTTACACAGGTCATGGCAGATATGGTAATCAAGAGAGCCCCTTCTACATGGGCACCCCATGAATCTTGCTACTGCAAAATAAAGCAACAATCCAAGAAGTTGTGTCAGGTCTATCGGCACAACTTTCCCACATAGGTCTTACAGATGCAAGAAACATAAGAGTGATTAATAGAAGAATGGGAAGGAGCAATGGGGAAAGAATTTACCTCAGCAGTGTGGAGATTTTTCAATGGTTACTAAGGAACCAGTGAACATTGATGGAGTTGAGACAAGGGTGCTAATGTAGCACTGTAAGAGGTTGGGTGGACTAATGGAAACTCCTGCTGGTCCCTCGACCTTAAGGAAGCCTAAACAAGTTCATTCTATTCACTCTAATCAGGAGGAATTTACTAATAGGAACTTCCACTTAGGACCAACTGAAACAGAGGCTTACCTAGTTGATGAAGATAGAGACTGACAAGGGGGCCAGCGTCTTCTAGTCCAGCCCCCAGCAGGGGACCTGAGGCCGTATACATATGTGCAGGTAAAATGGCCTGCAGGTAGGGAAGAAACCTTCTTGGGACTCTCGGACACAGGAGCCCAATATACCATTATCCTAAAACCTGAGTTGTTGCTTTTGAGTTGTGGTGTTGGTGAAGAATATTGTAAGTACCATGGACTGCCAGAAGAACTAACAAGTCTTTCCTGAAAGAAGTGCAGCTGGAATGCTCCTTGAAAGTGAAAATGGCCAGACTTGGTCTCACCTACTTTGGTCATGTTGTCAGAAGGTACCATTCCCTGGGTAAGGATATCATGCTTGGTAAACTGAAGGGTCAGTGAAAAAGGGGAAGACCCTCAACAAGATGTATTGACACGGTGGCTGACACAAGTATAGCAAGGATTGTGAGGATGGTGCATGCCCGGGCAGTGTTTCCTTCTATTGTACATGGGGTCACTATGAGTCAAAGCCAACTCAATGGCACCTAACAACAACACAACAACATACACAAAATAAATCAACAGTGAAACAGCCCTTTAAAAAAGAAAACAGGAAAGTGTGAACCAAGGATGCTTTCTGGACAATCTTTCCTTCAAGTATCAAGTCAAAATAAAAATAGAAGTAAAATAATTTTTACGTAGAAGTAAAAATAATTTTCAAAATATAAAAACATTGAGAAATGAACTGAAGGAGGATTTTCATCTAATCCAGTAAGGATATGGGAATTTCAGCAAGAAGACTTAGGATGAGTGTTTAACATATTGTTCTTTAGATGCAGCATCTGAGACTAAAACAAAGATTCCAAAAAACCAAACTCACTGCCGTGGAGTCAGATCTGACTCATAGCGACCCCTCTTTGGGTTTCTGAGGCAGTATCACTACGGAAGTAGATTGCCATCCATCCATACAAGGAGTGGTTGGTGGGTCTGAGCTACCAGTCTTCTGGTCAGCAGTCCAATGCCTTAGGCACTACACCCACCAGAGCTAGACAAGGTTAAAAAAAAAAATGATTATTCAAATATTTTATGTTGTGATATAAGTATAAAATATGGTACTAAAAATAATAGAACATAGAAGGAAAGAAAAATCTATCAATTGCTTTATGAGCAATAGGTCGGCATTAAAGGATACCAATAAGAACTAGTTGATAACAAAAATATCAAAGAATTAAAATAAATAAATAAGGGACTAAGAGCATTATAAGAGACCTGATGGTGCAAGAGTTAAGCAATTAGCTGTCAGTTGAAAGGCTGGAGGTTCAAACCCACCCACAGCTTCTCAGGAGCAAAGACTTGGCAATCTGTTCCTGTAAAGACTGTAGCCTTGGAAAGCCTATGGGTAGTCCTCCTGTGTCATATATAGCATCACTATGAGTTAGACTCTAAAGCACACAACAAAGACATTAATAAAGTTAAAAGTACAAAAGTAAACCTAAAACAAAACATAAAACTTCTAAAATACTAAAATAAATGCGTTATCAATTAAAGTAAAAAAAGTCCACATCTCAGAAAAATATAATATGTATAACTATTAAATATGATAGTTGAGAACAAGCATATCAGTCATATGAATAAATATGATGAGCTCAGTTTACCTATAAAAAGAAAAATATATTTTTAATTTCATTCACAAAGCAAGAAGTAACTATATGCTGTATAAGAACAAAAAAACCCCACCATAATTGAATCAATTCCAACTCATAGTGACCCTGTAAGAGAGAGTAGACTTTCCCTTATAGCTTTTCCAAGGCTGTAAATCTTTATGGAAGCAGACTGTCTTATCTTTCTCCTGCAGAACAGTTGGTAGGTTCAAACTGCCAACCTTTTTATTAAAAGCCCAATGCTTTAACCACAGCACCACCAGCAAAGCAGCTAAACAAATGAATTAACAAAAACAAAAATTAATGGGATGGACAAAGTTCAGCAGGGCAGATACGCACAATAACAAAACACAGGTAACAATCTTGATATTAGATGACACAAAAGTAAGAGTTCTTTTTAGTGCTTCAAGCCACAACTCACTGTGAAGATTTAACTTAATATATTTATGTTGTGGTTGTTGTTATGTGCCGTCAAGTCGGCCCCGACTCATAGCGACCCCTCCTTGGGTTTCCGAGGCAGTATCACTACGGAAGTAGGATTGCCCAACCTTCCTTCCGAGGAGTGGCTGGTGGGTTTGAACCGCCAGCCTTCTGGTTAGCAGTCAAGTGCTTTAGCCACTATGCTACCAGAGCTCCTTAATATATTTATATACCAAGTAATAAGATAGCTATCTTTATGTGGTAAAATATATAGGAAATAAAAGAAGACATAATGATTCTGTAAAAGTGAAAGAGTGAAAATAAATGACTAAATTCACAGTTCAAAGCTAGAAAAATATATGCCATAATAAAATACAAGCAAAGTGCCTGTGGATTTGGGACCATTGCCTCAGGGGACATCATACTCAAATGGTACAACATACTACATAAAAATCTTGTTCTACAACCTACTTTGGTGAGTAGCGACTGGGGTCTTAAACGCTTTAAAATGGCTGTCTAAGATGCAACTATTGCTCTTGTCTCATCTGGAGTAAAGAAGAGTGAACAAAATAAAAGACATCTGGAAACAATTAGTCCAAGTGTAAGATGGACCATGAGGACCATGCTCTTCATAACATCAAGACCAGAAAAACTAGATGGTGCCCAGCTACCAATGATAATCACTCAGAAATGGATCAAAACTGGAGATCCTGCAAAGAATGGCAGGAAAAATGTGAAACAAAATTCAAGAACACAAAAATGTCTAGAATTATTGGTCAGATAGAGACTGGTGGAACCACTGAGACCATGGACTCAGGTTACTGTTCAAGGCTAGAAATAGACTCATTTCTCTGGATTGGCTCTCCACCCAACAGTAGAAAGACCTACATGCCCAACCCCTACCCCAATGCACCCACCTACTCTAGGGAGATGAAATCTCTTAGAACAATCAGCCATGAGACACCAGAGGGACAGCATTCACATGGAGGGAAAAGCTGTGCACATAGGAATGCATAATTAAGAATAACACAGGTAGGGGACAGTAACAGAGATGAGAGAAGAAGAAAAAAATATAAGTAAAATTAAAATAAATATCACAGCAGAAATGTAAAGTAATGAATAGAAGAACAGTCAACACTTAAAAAGTGCATGTTTCTTTGGGGTGAATAATAAAATAGAAATATTACTATTTAATTTGATCTAGAGAAAAGGTGGCACAGTGGTTAAAGCATTTGACTCCTAACAGAAAGGTGCACAGTTGGAACCCACTAGCCGTTTTGTGGGAAAAAGAGGCAGTCTGCTTCTGTAAGATCTACAACCTTGGAAATCCTATGGTAGTTCTGCTTTGTCTGAAAGGGTCACTAAGGGCCACTAAAGGTCACTAAGGCAATGAATTTTGACAACACAAATAAACAAAATAGGAAATGATATGGAGGAATTAAACATTAACTCTTATGACCAACTTTTTTTTAATTTTAAGAGATTACTTTGATCTTTTTTACAATAAACTTGGAAAACAAAGTAAAACAAATACATTCCTACAAAATATTAATTAGCAAAATTGACCCTGTTATAAGAAGAAAGGATAAATAAATCAATTTCCACGGGGGGGCATGACTAAGAAATTATTCAAAAAAATATATGACTTCAATAGTTTTACAATGTAATTCTTCCAAACCTTCAAAAACCAGAAATAGTTTGTAGGAATAATCCTAAGGTCCTGTAAATTGTTCAGAGTTTTAAAAATAAAGAAAATTTCCTTTTCTGAAGCAAGTATACAAGGGATACTAATAAAGATGAAGATAATAATGGAATAGAAAATGAGAGATGAATGTTGATGCTGTTGCTAGGTGCTGTCAAGTCAGCTCCAACTCATAACGATCCTATGTACAACAGAACGAAATACTGCCCAGTCCTGCTTCAGCCTCACAGCCCTTGCTACACTTGAGGCCATTGTTGCAGCGACTGTGTGAATCCATCTCATTGAGGGCCTTCCCCTTTTTTGTTGACCCTCTACTTTACCAAGCATGATGTCCTTCTCCAGGGAATCTTCCCTTCTGACAACATGGGCAAAGTTGTGGTTGTTGTTATTGTTAGGTGCCGTCGAGTCGCTTCCGACTCATAGTGACCCCTTGCACAGCAGAACGAAACACTGCCCAATCCCATGCCAGCTCCATGATCCTTGCTATACTTGAGCCTATTGTCGCAGCCACATGTCAATCCATCTCATCGAAGTCCTTCCCTTCTTTCATCGACCCTCCACCTTACCAAGCATGACATCCTTCTCCAGGGAATGGTCCTTTCTGACAACATGACCAAAATAGGTGAGACTAAATCTGGCCATCCTCACTTCCAAGGAGCATCTCAGCTACACTTCTTCCAGGACAGATCTGTTAGTTCATTTGGCAGTCCATGGAACCTTCAGCATTCTTCATCAGCACCACAACTCAAAAGCATCAACTCTTTTTCAGTCTTCCTTATTCATTGTCGAGCTCTCATATGCATACGAGGCAAATGGAAATATCATGGCCTGTGTCAGGCACACCTTAGTCCTCAAGGAGACATCCTTGCTCCCCAGCACTTGAAACAGTTCCTTCACAGCCAACCTGCCCAGTGTTACACATTGTCTAATGTCCTGACTGCTGCTTCCATTGACATCGATTGTAGAACCAAGCAAGGTGAACTCCTTGACAATATCAATATTTTCTCCATTTATCGTGATGCTGCTTATTGCTCCAGTTGTGAGGATTTTTGTTTTCTTTATATTGAGATATAATCCATACTGCAGACTATGTTCCTCAATCTTCATCAGTAGGTGCCTCAAGGCATCCTCATTTTCAGCAAGCAAAGTTGTATCATCTGCTATCTCAGGTTGTTAAATGATTCTTCCTCCAGTCCTGATGCCACATTTTTCTTCATATAGTCCAGCTTCTTAGATTATTTGCTCAGCATATAGATTGAATAAGTGTGGGGAAAGGGTACAACACCGATGCACTCCCTTCCTGATTTTAAACCATGCAGTGTCCCCTTGTTCTGTTCGAGCTACAGCCTCCTGGTCAAGGTACAGGTTCCTCATGAGTACAATCAAGTGTTCAAGAATTCCCATTCTTCTCAATGTTATCCATAATTTGTCATGATCCACACAATCAAATGCCTTTGCATAGTCAATAAA
>NW_006921833.1:124241-124808 GCF_000298275.1 Orycteropus afer afer
ATCAACCAGCTCTTTTCGGTACAGTGACTGTGTATTCTTAGCATCTTCTTTTGATGTTCCCTGCATCATTCAATATTTTGCCCTTAGCATGTTTCAATATTGCAACTTGAGGCTTAAATTTTTTCTTCAGTTCTTTCAGCTTGAGAAATGCTGAACCTGTTCTTCCCTTTTGGTTTTCCAACTCCAGGTCTCTGCACATTTTGTTAGAGTAATTGGCCCTGTCTTCTCGAGCTGCTCTTTGAAATCTTTGGTTCAATCCTTTTATCTTGTCATTTCCTCCATTTGCTTTAGCTTCTCTTCACTCAAGGGCAAGTTTCAGAGTCTCTTCTGTCATCCATTTTGGTCTTCGCTTCTTTTGTTGTCTCTTAGTGAACTCCTGCTTTCTTCATGGATGATGCTCTTGATGTCATCCCAAAATTCATCTGGTTTCCGGTCATTGGTGTACAATGAATCAAATCTATTCTTTAAATGGTCTTTAAATCCAGGAGGGATATATTCTAGATCATATTTTGGCTCTCATGGACTTGTTTGAATTGTCTTTAACTTCAAGTTGAACTTGCATATGAG
>NW_006921833.1:125484-126974 GCF_000298275.1 Orycteropus afer afer
GTGACTCATCTTCCTCCTCTGTATTGAACAATGTTTCTGGAGTATTCATAAAGTTGTGCAGCAAAGTATCAGACAGTGTTTCTCTGCTATTCATAAGGTTTTCCCTGGGAAAAGTAAGTGAGATGAAGTCTGGCCAGTCTTGCTTCCAAGCATTCCAGCTGCACTTCTTCTGGGACAGTTTTGTCAGTTCTTCTGGCAGTCAATGAGATTTTCAGCATTCTTTCCCAACACCTCAATTCAAAAGCATAATCTCTTCTCCAGTCTTCCTTATTCATTGTCCAGCTTTCACATGCATATGAAGCAATTGAAAATAGCATGGCTTGGGTTAGGCACACCTTAGTCTTCAAAGAGAAATCTTTGCAGATTTGCCCAGTGCAATACATCAACTATTTCCCTCTATATATCTGCTCTCTTTCTCTGTCTTTCTCTCTTGCTCTCTCTATCTCTTTTTAAATTGTGCTTTGGGTGCAAATTTACAGAGCAGAATTTGTTTTACATTCAACAGTTCATGTACATTTGATTTCACTCCCTGCATCATCTATTTCTTGACTGATGCTTCCATGGTGTTGATTGTGGAACCAAGTAATATGAAATCTTTAACAACTTCAAACTTTTCTCCATTTGTCATGATGCTTTTTATTGGTCCAGCAGTCAGGATTTTCATTTTCTTTATGTTGAGGTGTAATCCACACTGTAGACTGTCGTCTTTAATCTTCAACAATAGCGCTTCAAGTCATCTTCACTCTCAGCAAGCAAAGTTGTGTCGTCTGCATATCATAGGTTGTTAATGAGTCTTTCTCCAATCATGATGCCATGCTCTTCTTCATACAGTACACTTTCTCTGATTATTTGCTCAGCATACAGATTTAATAAGTGTGGTGAAAGAATACAGCCCTGCCACATACCCTTCCTGATTTTAAACCATGTAGTGTCCCCTTTTTTCTGTTCAAATAACAGCCTCTTTGTCTGTGTACAGTTTCCTCATGAGTATAATTAAGTGTTCTGAAATTCCCATTCTTCTCAATGTTATCCATAATTTTTTATGATCTACACAATTGAATGCTTTTGCATAGTCAATAAAACACAATAAATATTTTTTCTGGTATTCTTTTATTTCAGCCAAGATCGATCTGACATCAGAAATAATGTCCCTCATTCTATAGCCTCTTCTGAATCCAGTTTGAATTTCTGGAAGTTCTCTATCTATATACTTCTGCAACTGTTTTTGAATTATTTTCAGCAAAATTTTACTTGCATGTGATATTGTTTTATAATTTCCAGATTCTCTGGGATAATCTTTCTTTGAAATGAGTGTAAATATGGATCTCTTCCAGTCAGTTGGCCAGGTAGAGGTCTCCCAAATTTCTTGCATGTACAAGAGTACCTCCAGAGCAGCATCCATTTGTTGAAATATCTCAATGGGTATTCCAGCTATTCCTGGAGCCTTGTTTTTTGCCAATTCTTTCAGTGCAGCTTTTGCCTTTTTCATT
>NW_006921833.1:129285-130146 GCF_000298275.1 Orycteropus afer afer
GCAACAAATTCAAACTTGTCAATAATTACACTGAATGTTAAAGGATCAAATGCACCACTCAAGAGATGGAGAGTTGCAGACTGGATAAGAAAATAAAACCCATCAATATGCTGCCTACAAGAGACACACCTTAGAGATAAAGACAAAAATAGACTAAAAATCAAAGACTGGAAAAAGATATATCAAGCAAATAGCAACTGTAAGAGAGCAGGAGTGGCAATATTAATTTCTGATCAAATTGAATTTAAGACAAAAACCACCATATGAGACAAGGAAGGACATTACATAATGATTAAAGGATCAATTGATCATGAAGATATAACCATTTCCCTTTAGCCTCTTAGTGCCAAAGATGCGTGCATTTTCAGCTGTGCTGGAGTCGGGAGAGTGCCTGCTAGTAATCTGTGGTCCCTATATCAGTGAAAAGACAAACACAGACCTCTCAATGCCACCCAAGCTGACCCAAGCCTATTCAGTGACCTGCTGAGAGAGGAGTGAGTGCACCCCACTGGAGCACCAGTGAGCTCTCTGCTTGGGTTTCAGTGGTGCTGCATGTGCCTGTTTGCACCTAGCTGACCCAACATGGAATGACATGAGATGAAACAACACAAGATTCATTGGAATTCCAGAACAAGAAGAGGCAAAAAAGACCACCAAGAAAATTGTGGAAAGCCTGTTAACAGAAAACTTCCCCCATATCATGAAGGAAGTAAAGGTATTTGTACAAGAAGCACATAGAACCCCACACAAGATAAATCCCAAAAGTAAAACACCGAGACATATTATAATCAAACTTTCCAAAACCAAAGACAAAGAAAAAATTTTGAGAGCTGCCCGGGAAAAAAGAAATATTACTTATAA
>NW_006921833.1:130762-132014 GCF_000298275.1 Orycteropus afer afer
CATGGTGGCTGTGATGATGGGCTCAAGTATAGCAGGGATTGTGGGGCTGGCATGGGATCGGGCAGTGTTTCGTTCTGCTGTGCATGGGGTTGCTATGAGTCGGAAATGACTCAACAGCACTTAACAACAACAACAACAACAAGACCATAAAACATTCTACCTTAAAAACCAAGGAACTCAATCAGTACACAATAACAGCAACTAACCTATCAGAGGGACTAATACTTCTAGGTAAAGATCCTCAAGTGGAGAGGAAAACACCACAATATCTTTGCAGCATGCACTGTTCTAAAAATGTAGAGACAAAAATATACTCCAAGGTAACCACAGAGAAGAGTAACAATTCTTCTAAGCAAATCCAGAAGGAAAGAAAACATATGGGCTTAATAAACACAAAACCAATTATAAAGAAGAAAAGGGAGAAAGTATTATCCAACAAAATGAACCCAGCACAGAAATGTACACAGATCAAGGAAACACCAATGACATGACAAAAAACCACAATAGAATGACACCAATCAACTCATACCTATCACTAATTACACTCAATGTGAATGGACTAAATGCACTGATCAAGAGAAAGAGAGTGGCAGACTGGATAAGAAAAGAAGACCCATTGATAAGCTGCCTGCAAGAGACACACCTTTAGACATAAAGATAAAAACAAATTAAGAGTTAAAGGGTGGAAAAGAATATACCAAGCAAATGGAAAGCAAAAAAGGGCAGAGGTAGCGATTATGATTTCTGATAAAATAGACATTAAGGTGAAAAAACAACTTAAGAGACAAGGATGGGCATTATATGATGCTGAAAGGGTCTATTGACAAAGAAGATGTTACAATAATAAATATTTATGCACCCAATGAGAGTATTCCAAAATATGTGAAGCAAATATTAACTGAATTAAAAGGGATAATAGACAACTCTACAATAGTAGTAGGAGACTTTATCATGCCACTCTTAAGGAGGGACAGGTCAATGGGAAAAAAAAAAAAAAAAACTCAACAAGGATACAGAAGAACTCAACAGTACAATCAACCAACTGGAACTCATAGACATATATAGAGCACTTCACCCAACAAAAAACACAATTCACATTCTTTTCCAGTGCACGCGGATCCTTCTCCAGAATAGACCATATGCTAGGGCATAAAACAAGCCTCAATAAATTCAAAAGCATTGAAACACTGCAAAGCATCTTCTCAGACCACAATGTTATAAAACTAGAAATTAATAAATAATAGGAAGAGCA
>NW_006921833.1:134891-143792 GCF_000298275.1 Orycteropus afer afer
CACAATTCACCATAGCAAAGAGATGGAAACAACCTAAATACCCATCAATGGATGAGTGTATAACCAAATTATGGTATACACAATGGAATACTATGCCACATTAAAGAACAATGAGGGATATGCGAATTATCTACCAATATGGATGAACCTGGAAGACATTATACTGAGTGAAATAAGTCAATTGCAGAAGGAGAAGTATTGTATGAGCCCATTACTGTAAAAAGACAGAGAAGGGTTTGCTTGGGAAAGGGAATTCACCTAGTAGGTTACCAGGATGGGGAGGGAAGGGGAAGGATTAATTTAGGGCTAGTTGGGGCTTACATGCTGACATGGGTAGGGGAGTGATATACGGGAAGGATGTATGACTACCATAATATTGGGAAATGAGAGGACACTGAACTGTGCACATAAGAGATAGATGACAGATGCTAATAGCAACCAATGTGTCCACAATATCACATTGCCATTAACACCAAACACTAGGCTATACAGATAAATACATAAACACCTGAGATGATCAGACAGGGGTCAGTGAGCAGAGGTCTACTCTAGACCAAGGATAGATTCAGCCAAGGCTAATCTTGCACAGACACCAGTGATACAAAATACCTGCAGTCCTTAGAGAAACAATAGAAAACAGATACAGAGTCATCCCTGACAGACATTTTGACACTATGGGAGAGAGATCCAATAGAACTACTACCTCAGGACCATAGTATTGGGGGACACTAGACTCAATTGGCACAACAAAATACATAAAAGCATTGCTCCACATCCTACATTGGTGAGTAGCAACTGGGATCTTAAAAGCTTTCAAGCAACCATCTAAGATGCAGCTAATGGTCTCCTAACATTGGAAGTGAAGAAGAACGCAGAAGAAAGAAAATAATAAAAGGGCATTTATAAGCAACCAGCCCTAGGACATGATGGCCCTCAAGACCAGAAGAAATAGATGGTGTCTGGCTACCAGTGCTAACTACTCAGGAAAGGATTAAATCTGGAGATCCTAGATAGAGTGGGAGGGAAAATGTGGAAGAAAATCCAAAAACTCAATAATGACCAGAATTACTGGTCAGATGAAATCTGGTGAGACTCCCCATACTATGGCCCTCAAATACATTCTGCACCTGGAATAAAATTCACCCCCAGGGGCAGGCTCTCAGCCCAGTAGTTAACAAGATATGCATGCAGACCACTCAACCCAGGATGACGTACCCACATACTCTATGTTAATACATCCCCTAAAGCAATAGACCATGGGACACCAGAGGACCAACATTCAAACTGAGGAACTGCACGACAAACAGGAGTGCATAATTATGAGGGGCACAGGGGGAGGGGTGCAGGGTAGGGAGGGGAGGAGACTGGGTTAGTGTTGGACATGGTGAATGGGGAATGAAACTAAATGTACATGTTACATTGAATGTAAAACAAGCTCTTAAAATGAAAATAAAAAAACCATGGATCAAGTTTGGTTGATGTCCTTGTTGTTAGATGCCATCAGGTCAGCTCTGACTCATAGTGACCCTATGTACAACACAACAAAATACTGTCCAGTCTTGCACGATCCTTACAATCCTTGCTGTGCTTGATCCCATCATTGCAGTCAGTGTGCCAGTCCACCTTGTTGAGGTCTTCCCCTTTTTTGCTGACCCTCTATGGATCAAATTTGGTAACAATCAAAGTGTGTGTTTCTATTAAATTAAGTTGATAATTATAGCACATTATTCCAACAGTTGAATGTGAAAACCTTATCTAATCATCTTAAGTGAAACATTAGGTTATGTTAAAGCAAAAAAAAAAAAAACTCACTGACATCAATTTGATTATGACTCAGAGCAACCCCCACTGAGTTTCCAAGGCTGTAAATCTTTATAGAAGCAGATGGCCTCACCTTTTTTCCATGGACCAACTGCTGGGTTTGAACCACCCATCTTTTGGTTAACAGCCAAATGCCTTAACCAGTACACCACTATAATTCTTTATTAGGTTACGTTAGGTCAGCTTACTTCATAGTTTAATTATGCCTTTTTAGTGTCAATGTCTTGGTCAAGTGATCATAAGTCCTTTAGTCATATACTTACAAGCATAGGTCTATAGAAGAACATTTGCTTCTTGTGCTTTTCACATTTGTGATCAGGCCTAGAAACTGAAGTCAGCGACACGTAAAAGGAAAATTGGCATAGCGTGGGGGGTTGTACAGTTGGCAAAAAATAATATGGAAAGTTATTTGCGAAGAAATATGGTAATTAAGAGTAGGTTAACTCAAAATGTAAAAAAAAAAAAATGTCACCCATGAGTACTGCACTGTTTTAAACTTTACATGAAACTGAATGGACAACAGTTACTCTAAAACAAAGATGAAAAGTTTGAAGGGAAGTGAAACCGAGTCATGGGCAGTAAAATAACAAGAATGGAAATAATGAGAATATTGACTCAACATGAAACTGTAAGCAGTGGCACTAAATATTATGTGTAGAAAATGTTGAATGGAAGCATATTTTGCTGAGTATATTTTCACCAATGAAAAATTAGTTTTTTTAAAATATCACATCCAAAAAAACCCTACAGGGCAGTTCTACTCTGTCACATGGTCTCTACGAGTCACAGTCCACTCAACAGCATCTCATAACAACCACTTCAGGATATTGACCATTGATTTATTACAATCGCAATCAAAATCTCTACTGATTTCTTTGTATGTTTGTTTCTTTGTTTAAAGAAGAGTTATGGTGAAGAAATGACAAGTTTATTCTATTATTTAAAATTATATGAAAATGCAAAAAATCAAGAATAATAGAACATGTTGAAGAAAAATAAAGTTGGATTACCTACACTATCAAGATTTATCACTCTATAATAATTAAAACAGTGTAACATCAGCACAAGACTACAACTCTTACTTACTTTTCAAATATTAGATTTTCTATGAAGTATTTCTCAGCTCTTCAAATACTTTTATCAAAATTGTGGTTTCTCTTCTTGTAGCAGTTGTAATATAATTGCGTCAAAAATGTTCACGTGTCTTTCTACCTACATCAGACTGTGACCTCCACAGAACTAATAATTGTCAAACTCAGCTGTCTCCAACATATATCAGATATTCTAGGTATATCATACGAATTATTATTACAATATCAGTGAAGCTGGAAAAATGTTGAAATATTTTAATATGATGTCATTACTAGTTAATCCATGAAAGTCCAATTTGTATGTTTAGAACTATTTCACAGTTCACCAAACTACCAGATGGATAACTCAGACTTACCTCCTATATCTGGACGAAGTTTATTATCATAGCCTTGAAGTAATGAGTTGAGAATTTGTGTGATGTCTCCTTCATGAATCTTTGGTGCCAAGACCCAAGTTTTGTTCATGGTTAAATCCTCATCATCTTCATCATCTGCTTTATCAACACTAAATAATTTAAAGAAAATTTGGATGACAGATAGTGCAACCAAATCATATATACAAAAATCTTAAGTCTAAGGTTATCATAATATAGTAAAATGAAAATATGCATTGAAAATATGATGTTATATCCAGTAGAATTAAAACATATTTATTGCATGAATTGTCCTAATATAATATCAACAATTAACAATTCAGTGCAAGAAATAAGTGCACTAATATTAAAATAATAAAATAAATCTGAACCACTTTAGAATGACAATTAAAGGCCACATAGTTTATACACTGAAAATGTCAAGGGAGCCCCTAGAATTGTATAGTAAATAATCTGTACAAATATATGGGATTGCCCTACACCATACAACCCAAAAGTTAAAATGAAAACTTAAAATATTGCAGGAAAAATTCTATTATCCCAGTAAAAAAACTGTATGTGTAGAAAAGAGGAATTGAGGAGAGATGAATAAAGTAAAGTTCAAAAAATATGTTACTGTGTTCCTACCACTCTTCTTCCTTCTGAGTTAGAAGAACCCATCCTATCCCAGGAACTTTTCAAAGACTGTCTTACTATGAAACCATGAGGGGGTGACTCATGCTCCTTATGATGTTTTTGTTTTTTGAATGCCTACTCTGGTAGCATAATGCCTAAGGTACTTGACTGCTAACCAGGAGGCTGGTGGTTCAAACCCACCAGCCACTCCTCGGAAGGAAGGTTGGGCAATCCTACTTCCATAGTGATAACTGCCTCGGAATCCCAAGGAGGGGTTGCTAGGAGTCAGGGCCGACTTGATGGCAAATAACAACAACAACACACCAATTTTAGGACTGGTAGAGAGAATTTAGACACCAAATAATTTGATGCCTTATTGTGTAAATTGGAAAACTGAAGACTATAGTAGTAATTTGGCTGAAACACAAACTATTTGTTAGGTTTGTTTATTACATATTATTTTTCCCATGATTACATTAAATTACACTTAACCCTGACTCTCTACTCTATGTTATGTTTCCTGCTATACCTGCATGTATGGAAAATGTAAAATTCTGCTTACATCTGAATTGTGATAGAAAAACAAAATATTTTAAAAGATGTTTTGCATTCATAAATATACTCATCAAAAGTAACAAACTACTCTTCTTTTTACTATCCATAACTAAACGCATATTCTTTGGAGTAAGATCAGCTGGAACTGACTCGATGGCAGTGTATTTTTTTTTTTTTTGTTTTTGTTTTTAAGATCAGCCTGAACTTATTGAACCATATTTTAATAAACCTCTTATACTCCACTGAAAAAGAGTACAAAATTCTATAAAATTTTACTGGTAAAATTAGGTAAATCCATAATATATTAGGTTATTTACATATATTTCAGAGTTGAAAATTCCCCACCATTTATCTTTATATATTAAATTAATCAGATGACTTTGCTTTGAAATTAAAAATCTTTATTTAACCAATGCAAACCCTCTCCTCACCACTTTATTCTTAATGAACATATATTAACATCATAAATTATTTAAAATTTCATTTAATCTTAAAAAAAAAAAAAAAAACTCTGCTGATAGAATGTATTATTATTGTAAATGTTTCTCCTCTACCTCCTGTTGGGGGATTATATTTCTTATCCCACTGATTTCTATCTTGGTCCATGTAATTACTGATCACACCTATAATGTCTCTTCCAGCCAAAAGATCATACATCCTTAACCTGTTGATTTCAGGTGTGGTCTTTTGACTTGTGTAGTTAATGGAAGATGAGTAGAAGTGGCATATGTCAGGACTGAGGAGACTTTTATGTCATTGCATGGTTCTCTATGCCACATTTGCCCTTCTGCTAGAAGATCAGGATGTTCAGATAGAAACTGTGTTATCACTTTATTTCCAGAGTGAAGGTGACATGGTTGGCCTACAATAGTTATTTAGCATGAGTGAGAAATAAATGTTTAGTGTTGTAAACCACTGAGATTTTGGGCCAAAACCAAATCAAAAAGGAGCTCTGGTGGCATAGTACCTAAGGCATTTGACTGCTAACCAGAAGGCTGGCAGTTCAAACCCATCATTCACTCCTAGGAAGGAAGATTGGGCAATCTACTTCTGTAGTGATACTTCCTCAGAAACACAAGAAGGAATTTCTAAGCCTGAGTGAGAAATAAATGTTTAGTGTTGTAATCCACTGAGATTTGGAGTTAGTTTACCACAGTGTAATCTAATACATTGTTAGTGATGCTCCCATCATAGTCATGTTTATTATCATTTAGTATTTAAGATATCAACTTAAAATATGTTAAGTTAGACATATTCAAGGTCTACTACTCCAAAATCTCATCAGTTCTAGAAAAGGTTTCTTCCATTGTGTATGGGGTTGTCACAAGTCATGAGCCACAGAGATGGAATCTAAGAACAATAAAACATTTTTGTAATTTTAAAATATTTTAGATGACTATGATTTGGTAGCATAGTGGCTAAGACACTTGACTGCTAACCAGAAGGCTGGTGGTTCAAACCCACCAGCCACTCCTCGGAAGGAAGGTTGGGCAATCCTACTTCCGTAGTGATACTGCCTCGGAAACCCAAGGAGGGGTCGCTATGAGTCGGGTTTGACTCGACGGCACATAACAACAACAACAAATGATTTTCCTAATTAGAATTCTGAAAATTTCTATACATATTTAAGCACTTGTTTTTTTAAAAAAAAAAATGTGAATAAACGTTATTTCATCCATTGTATAAATATTTTAAATTCCTGTATATATAATTTTGCTAATCATACATTATAATGACTGGTATTATTGTTATTATCAGCTATTGAGTACCTACAAAGAACCACTAAGAGCCTGTCATGTTTCAAGAACTACATTAGCTTCTTTCCTCATACAATTCAGAGCAATCCATGAGATAAATGTTAATATTTCTGTTAAAAATGACAAAAAATAAGTTTATAAAAATTTCAGGACACACAGCTATTAAATAATAGAGCCAAGATTAAACATGATTGTTTTAATTTGAAAGATTATTTTCTCTTTCCATTCAAGTTTCCATGACACTATCTTTTGTTATCTTTATTGAGCATTACAGGATTGTTGGGTTTCAAATTTTCTAATCCGTAAGATCACAGCAACATTTATACAATAAAACCTGTGAAAACTGGAGCCTCTGTAAGGCAGAAACATGCCAGAGAAAGAAAACTCACTGTTATGAAGTAGAATTCTTAATAGATAGTGATAGAATGGAAGACTCTTTAACAGCCTGCAGTTTGGAGATGACACGACCTTGCTAGCTGAAAGCAAGATGACTTGAAGCACTTACTGATGAAAATTAAAGACTACAGTCTGCAGAATGTATTATACTTCAACATAAACAAAATGAAAATACTCACAACTGGACCAATTAGCAGCTTTATGATAAATGGAGAAAAGATTGAAGTTGTCAGGGATTTTATTTTACTTGGATCCACAAACAACACTTATTGAAGCAGTAGTCAAAGAATCAGATGTCATATCACACTGGGAAAATCTACTGCAAACGGTATCTTTAAAGCGTTAAAGAGCAAAGAGGTCACTTTGAAGACTAGGGTACACCTGTTCCAAGCCATGGAATTTTCAATCACTTCATATCGAAAAATAATTTTTAAAAAACCATGGACTTCCAGAAGAATGAACAAATCTTTCCTGGAAGAGGTATAGCTGGAATTCTCTGTGGAGGCACGAATGGCCAGACTTTGTCTCACCTACTTTGGTCATGTTATTAGAAGGGACCATTCACTGGAGAGGAATATTATGCTTGATAAAGTGGAGGGTCAGCAAAAAAGGGGAAGACCCTCATCAAGATGGATTGACACAGTGGCTACAGAAATGGGCTCAAGTACAGCAAAGACTGTGAAGATAACGCACCATGGGGCAGTGTTTTGTTCTGTTGTACACAGGGTAGCTATGACTCGGTGTCAAGTTGACAGCACCTAACAACACAACAACAACAGTGAGAGAAAAGTGGTAAGCACCCTGTCAAAGGCAGAAAACTTGAGAGACCTGGAAAAACAAAGCAGTCTCACTCACAGTTTTCACTTTAGTAAGCAAATAGGAAGGAGATTTCAAATCTAAACCTCATTGCTGTGGGGTTGATTTCAACTCATAGTGACTCTATAGGATATGGTAAAGCTGCTCCTTAGGATTCCCAAGACTGTAATCATTATGGAAGCAGATTGCTACATCTTTCTCCTGTGGAGTGAATGGTGGATTTCAACCCTGACCTTTCAGATATCAGCTGAGTGCTTTAATTACTGCAACAGCAGGGTTCCTTTGAATTGGAATGTACAAGAAAGACAAACCAAACACACTGCCACTGAGTTGATTCCAATTCATAGCAACACTATTGGACAAAATAGAACTGCCCGATAGGGTTTCCAAGGCTGTAAATGTTACAGAAGCAGACAGCCTGAGATCACCTAGTGGGTTTGAACTGCTGACCTTTTGGTTAGCAACCAAGAGCTTTAAGCACTGTGCCTACCATTACAGGTGAATGTTTAGTCTGTGCCCTTGCATCCTGAGAAGGTAGAATAATAATGTAAAAAGAATCACGCATTCTCTAATTGTTATATATTGAATTGTGTCCTCCAAAAATATGTGATTTGAATCATAAAACCTATTCCATTTGGATGTAACCCCATTTAATAATAGAATTTTCTTTGTCCTATTAATGAGCCATATGACTGTAGGATGTGTCTGAAACCTAATGCCTTTTGAGATGCAACCATTTAATAATAGAATTTTCTTTGTCCTATTAATGAGCCATATGACTGTAGGATGTGTCTGAAACCTAACGCCTTTTGAGATGCAAAAAAAAAAAAAAAAAGATTAGGCACAGAGAAATAAACTAGAGTGAAGAACAGATAGATGTCATGTGGAGATCCCCATGGAACATAAAGAAGAAAACTAGAGAAGTTGAGACAAGTACGTTCCCCTAGAGTGGACTGAAAGAGTCTTTCTCTAAAGCTAGTGCCCTGAATTTGGACTTACAGCCTTCTAAACAATAAATAAGGAGCTCTGGTGGCGTAGTGAGTAAGGGATTTGGCTGCTAACCAGAAGGTCAGCAGTTCAAATCCACCAGCTATTCTGTGGGTGGAAGATAGGGAAATCCACTTCCATAAACATTGACAGCCTTGGGAACCTAATGGGAGTCACTGTGAGTTGGAATCAACACAATTGTGGTGAATTTTTTAAACGATAATAAAATAAATTTCTGTTTTTTAAAACCACTCACTTGTATTTCTGTTACAGCAGCACTAGCAAACTAAGACATGGATGAAAAAAATTTTAATGTGTGTGTTCAATTCCTAGACTCAATGTTTTAAATCATTTATGCAGGAAACACTTTGCATTAAGAATAAGCAAAGTGCTAGAAATAAAAAGCCAAATAAAACTTTGCTCCTGATCTAGATGATCATATTTTCCAATCAAAGAGAAAAACATTCAAACAAATGATGCAGAAAGCAT
>NW_006921833.1:143945-145360 GCF_000298275.1 Orycteropus afer afer
CCAGCCTTCTGGTTAGCAGTCAAGTGCTTTAGCCACTATGCTACCAGAGCTCCTAGGTGGAATGTATATAGCCATTCAACTTATGGCTATGAAGCATCTGTAAAACCATAAAATTATGTTCATAGTTTAATGTCATACAAAAAAAGAACATATAAAAATTTTGCTTTCACTTTCACTTATGCAGAAAATGGTTTCAAAATTTTATGGAAATCCACTACAAATATAAAATAAATATTCTACACTATTGAGACTATAATTCTTTTTCACATTTTTCTAACTATTCAAAGTATTCTATAATCTTTGTATATAAATTGTATCATATAAATTCATGAAAAGGAGTTAATTTCTTGACATAAAGACCTATCTAAACATGGATTTGCCTTTTCCTAACTACAAGATAGTACTTTGAAATAAATTTCTAACCTTAAAAAATTAAATAGAGATGAACAGCTTTAGCCTCTGTCAAGACAATTATTACGGCCATCCTGAAAATTTGACACTCAGTTCTCCTGCTGGAAGAACATAGTTGACTGACAGCTCAGATATCATCCTTCTGAATAAGCACTGCCTATGCATCAGACTCAAGCTTCCTCAGACTGCTTTCAGACAGTAACTAAACATGATAGGGGGAACAAGGTAGACCCATTTCTGCAGGACTAGGAACCCCTCTTCAGGGAAGCTTTGGTGGAGGACACCCCCTGGACTTGCGGAAACTCTCTTAAAATGATGCTGGGGTCTGAGGTTTATTCTACCCCAATTTCTTTCTCTCCTCCTTTGCTTTCCCAGGTGTCAGAAGGCATCACTGTCTGAAGGTTCTTACTACTTCCTCTCTGTCTCCATTATTTTTCACAGGCATTTCTCACAAACATCACTTACATTTCTAATCTCGTGCTACTGTCTGATTCTCAACGGTTTCTACTTGTCACATTCTTCAACTGAAATCTATAACTATTTACTAAATGAAGTTTCAGAGTCACACATATGTTAGTTTATTTATTTTTGTCTTATTAAACTCAGTTATTTTAATAGATTATGCATATGTCTCTGATGATCTAATAAACTACTATATGTGAAAAATTACTTTAATGACTATATTACTCTTCTTCTATACAGTAAGCAAGAGTTTTGAATAAAGATAACTAAGAAATTGTTTAAGTAAAGACAAAGCATACCATGCCATATAATAATGAAAAAAATACATCTTTGTAGCAAAAGAATAAAAAAATAAGTATACTCATACCATGTCAATCAACTAATATTAACTATTTTTAATATATAGGTATACATGCATTGAGTTTTGACCAAGAAGTCTTCATTTACACCTACTATCCTGAAGTAATCATTAATAGTATTTTCATTCACTTAGAAAATGGCCTGATTTTGATAATAAGTAACATAATCACTGTGCTGGTTAC
>NW_006921833.1:150315-150880 GCF_000298275.1 Orycteropus afer afer
AATTTTTATATTTTTTGTAGAAAAAGACAAATTGCTGGATAGTAAACATAATAAATATTTTGTGATTGCTACTTCTACTTCAGGGAGACTTGTTTGCACAACTGTTAAGTGCTTTGCTGCTAACTGAAAGGTTGTTGTTTCTAAAACCCACCCAACACCTCATCAGGAAATTCCATAAAGAATATTGCCTAGAAAACTCCTTGAGGGAGTTCTACTTTGTCACATGCAGTCATTATGAGTCAAAAATCAAGTCAACAGCAACCAACAACACTTCTATTTCAACACTTATGAATTATTTATTTAATCATTATGTCCCACAGGGGAAAACCCCACCATACTTATTAAAGAGTAAATATCAAATTTAGTTATTCATACTATTTGAGTGTGAGGCTATCATAGCTTTATCTTTCATAATTATGCATGACCAATAAAATTTTAAGAGCAGGCTAATCAATTAATCAAAATAAAACCAGACAATAAGCACATAAACTTGATCCAGGAATCCAAACTCTTAATTTTTATACTTAGAAAATAGTTAAATGAATATGTTCTAAAATTATGACCA
>NW_006921833.1:151995-153218 GCF_000298275.1 Orycteropus afer afer
TTTGCTTCATTTTTTACACAATAATGGATGAGAAATAGTGTCCAGTTTTCATTGTGTTGCATTTTCTGATTATTATTAAAGTACAGCACCTAATTATATTTACTGGTCATTGGACCTTCTGTGTGAATTATAATCCAGTAGGAATTTTACTAATAACTTTTTAAACAAGATTTAAACACAAGATTTTTATTAAACTATGTTTGACAAATATCTGTTAGATACTTACTGTGTACTGAGCATTTTGCTGGACTCTGGAAATGCAAATATGAATGAAATAGCCTCTAGAACAAAGCTCACAAAACTAACACAGAAGCCTTTCTTCTAATCATTTAGTGATAAAGTATGCTTTGCACAAGTCATTAAATTTCTTTGAGCCACTGTTTCTTCATCAAAGTTTTAAAGTTGCCCTGAGGATTAATCAAAGATCTTTGTAATCCCTTATATGATAAAGAGATATCAAAAATTATATTTCTTAAGATATAATTGAAAAGTTCCCTTTTAAAATGGTATAGTAGTTGATGTCCCCACACTTCCTTATCGGAAATCACCTAAAAATAAGAGGGAAGGAGAAAATCAGATTCCCAAATTTCTTTTCTTAAACAAGCATACTTCTGAAATCTAAATCTCAAAATGATTGGAAGGATAGTAGATATTTGAGAGAGCTGGAAGAATGGTCCTTTCTAAGGCTAGGGGAAAATTTTAGATGCATGGTCAAAAACCATAGGTACCATTGGCAGATGTGAGTTTGCCCTAAAACCAGTTAGATAAAAACTGATATTGATAAAATAATAAAAGCCAAGTTGCTAAAGTTGAAGGAAGAACAACAAAGATATATCATGATACACCATATATATTCATAGCTGCTCTTTGGTAAAGTAAGAAGAGAGAAACTACATTATTTGTAGCCCTATAGCTTAGCTCTCTCTCTTGGCATCATGAACATTTAGGTGATAAAGAGGATTTTTCTGAGTATGTAGTAATTAGTACAAAACTTTTTCAATATCATAAGTAAGAAAAAGCCCAGGGACCAAACGTGGAACAGACCATTAATATTTCCATATGCAAGTTCAAGTTGAAGTTGAAGAAAATTAAAACAAGTCCATCAGACCCAAAATATGGCCTTGAGTATATTCCACTTGAATTGAGAGACAATCTAAAGAATAGATTTGATTCACTGAACATTAGTGATTGAAGACCAGATGAGTTGTGGAATGATATCAGTG
>NW_006921833.1:155868-156614 GCF_000298275.1 Orycteropus afer afer
GCTGAAAGCAAAGAATATTAGAAAGATATTTACTTATGTTTTATTGAGTAAGCAATTCATTTGATTGTGTCGATCATAACAAATTGTGGATAACACTGGAAAGAATGAGAATTCCAGAACACTTGATTGTACTCATGAGGAACCTGTACATAGATCAGGGGGCTATTGTTCTAACAGATCAAGGGGATATTGCATGGTTCAAAATCAAGAAGGGAGTGTGTCAAAGTTGTATCCTTTCACCATACTTATTCAACTTGTATGATGAGCAAATAATACAAGAAGCTGGATTATATGAAGAAAAACCTAGCATCAGGTTGAAGGAAGACTTCTTAACAACCTGCAATAATGCAGATGACACAACTTTGCTTGCTGATAATGAATATGCCTTAAAGCATGTACTGATGAAGATTAAAGACTACAGTCTGTAGAATGGATTACACCTCATATAAAGAAAACAAAAATCGTCATAACTGGTCCAATAAACAAGCTTCACAGTTGATGGAGAAAAGATTGAAATTGTCAAGGATTTCATCTTACTTGGTTATACAATCAGCACCAATGGAAGCAGCAGTCAGGACAACAAATTACATTGGGCAAGTGTGTTGCAAAAGACCTCCTTCAAGTGTGGAAGGACAAAGATGTCTCCTTGAAGACTAAGGTGTGCCTAACTCAAGTCATGGTATTTTGAATCACTTCTTATGCATGTGAGAGCTGGACAATGGATAACGAAGACTGAAGAAGAGTTG
>NW_006921833.1:158474-160296 GCF_000298275.1 Orycteropus afer afer
TTTTTTTATACTTGTGCGTGTGATTTCCTACTTTCCAGTGATTCGACTTTGTCTCAAAACAGCATGCAGGCATGTACCATAAATAGGTTACTTTGCACCATTGGCAAGGACTTCATTTTACCTTGATCCACAATCAATGCTCAGGGAAGCAGAAGTCTCTTGCCAACTTGTTTAGAATATGGTGAACATCAGACCACTTCCTCTAGGGTGGGCTAGCTTTCACTGCTTACAAACCAGTATTTTATGGAGAAATGAAAAAAATCACTAACTTGTAATGGAGTCCTGCTAAAGGCATAGCTCAAAAAGGAAGACACAGAGATTGCTACTAGAAAGATGACAGCTGCTCTCTTCTTATGTTTCCTGAGATTTTCGTAGTTCAGTCCTTCCTTGGATTCTGGGTCTTACCCAGTAAGTAGTCATTCATGAATTTATGTAGGTTTGTTTAGTTCGCTTAAGTGTGGTTTGGTTAAAATAAAAATGAATCTTAGCATAATACAAAATTTACTGATAAAAACAGAAAAATAAAGACATCCGTTTGTTGCTTCTGTTTATAATGTCAGAAAAGCAAGGAGACAAAAAGGAAAAGCAAATCCCTCTGACCAACTATTAAATGGACAAACCCCAGGCGGTAGGCAAGTGGGTAACGACAAAGTTTCTGCAGTTCACATACAGTTCTGAGGTAGACATAACCTTCGGTACAAATAGTAACATTTTAAATAGGCAGATTTGTTCTCAGACTATCAAATCTAGCAAAAGCACTGTGAATAATACAGATGTATAACTAAACCCAAAATATATTAAAGCTCACTACTTATCACAATTAAAATTTGGTTCTCCTACGTTCATCTGAAATTAACTTAGAATGGACCAATATTTTAAAGTCAATAATCGCTACATACATTAACTTGTTTTCTTTGGCTTAAACAGAAGAAATGACAGGATAAAAGAGCTGAACAGAAGATTTCAAAAAGAAGCTCAATAAGTCACATTCAATTCTTATAATGAAATGTTCAAGGACCTGGAGTTAGAAAACCAAAAAGGGAGAACACACTTGGCATTGCTCAAGCTGAAAGAACTGGAGACAAAATTCAAGCTTCGAGTTGCAATATTGAAAGTTTTTACGGGCAAAATACTGTGATGAAGCAGGACACATCAAAAGAAGATTTAAGGAATACACAGAGTCACTGTACAAAAAAGAGTTGGTCAATTTTCAACTATCTCAGGAGGTGGCATATGATCAAGAACCAATGGCATGGAAGGAAGAAGTAAGTCAAAGCTGCACTGAAGGGAGTGGTATAGGAAAAGTTTCCAGGAATTGACAGAATACCCATTGAGATGTTTCAACAAATGGGTGCTATGCCAGAGGTACTTACTTATCTATGCCAAGAAATTTGGAGGAGAGTTACCTGGCCAACTGACAGGAAGAGATACATATTTGTATCCATTCCAAAGAAAGGTTATGCTATACAATGTGGAAATTATTGAACAGTACTATTAATATCACACTCAAGTAAAATCTTGCTTAAGATAATTCAAAAAGGTTTGCAGCAGTATATTTACAGGGAAATTCTAGAAATGCAAGCTGGATTCAGAAGAGGACATGGAACAAGGGATATTATTGCTTATGTCAGATGGATCTTAGCTGAAAGCAAAGAATACCAGAAAGATGTTTACTTGTGTTTATTGACTATGCAAAAGCATTCGATTGTGGGATCATAACAAATTATGGATAACATTGAGAAAAATGGGCATTCCAGAACACTTAATTGTGCTCATTATAAACTTGTACATACACCAGGAGGCTGTAGTTCACACAGAACAA
>NW_006921833.1:160739-166368 GCF_000298275.1 Orycteropus afer afer
AAGTGTGCTTAGCCCAAGCCATGGTGTTTCAATTGCCTCATATGCATGTGAAAAGTGTACAATGAATAAGGAAGACCCAAGAAGAAGTGATGGTTTTAAGTTGTGGTTTTGGTGAACAGTAATGTAAGTTCCATGGACTGCCAGAAAAACAAACAAATCTGTCCTGGAAGAAGTACAGCCGAATGCTCCTGGGAAGCGAGAATGGCCAGACTTCGTCTCACCTACTTTGGTCATGTTGTCAGAAGGGACCATTCCCTGGAGAAGGATATCATACTTGATATAAAGTGAAGAGTCAGCAAAAAAGCCCTTAAAGAGATGGATTGATACAATGGTTTCAATGATGGGCTTAGGTATAGCAAGGATTGTGAGGCTGGCACAGGACCAGGCAGTGTTTCATTCTGTTGTACATAAGGTTGCTATAAGTTACAGCTGACTCAATGGCACCTAACAACAACAACAAATTTGATTTATAAGTGAAATTTTATAATAATGATCAACTGTTTCTTTAAATGAGATGTTAATTTTACATTGTACAAGTAGTGATATAACTTAAATGTTAATAGACAAGGCCAAATAAAATATAAGTATTTAGTTCCATATTTAGTTAAATATTTTATTAGTATAGATAAAGATCTATGCTAGTAGAGATATAACCCTAAAAAAATTAATGAAAAGACAAATGTATAGATTTTCTAGCACATCTTGTGCATCCATTAAATATTTATCAGAAGTAGAGTTATAATGAGAGAAAAATTTATCAGCAAGTAGATATTATTTGAGGGAGATTTTCTATGGAAGACGATGATAAGTGTGGAATGAAAATGACACTTGCTGTTGCTGTTAAGTGCTGTCAAGTTGGTTCCTACTGATAGCAACCCAATGTTCAACAGAATGAAAGACTGCTCAGTCCTCTACCATCCTCACAATCATTGCTATGCTTGAGCCCAATGTGGCAGCACTGTGACAATCCATGTGGTTTAGGGTCTTTCTCTCTTCTGCTAACCCTCTACTTCCCCAAGCATGATGTTTTTCCCCAAGGCCTGCTTCCTCCTGATAACATATCCAAAATATGTGAGACAGATTCTCATTATTCTCACTTCTGAGAAGCATTCTGGTTGTACATCTTCAAAGACAGATTTGCTTGTTCTTCTGGTAGTCCATGGTGTATTTAATATTCTTTACCAACATCATAATTCAAAGATAACAATCCTTTTCTGGTCATTGTCCTGCTTTTGCATGCATATGAGGCAGCTGAAAATACCATGGCTTGGTTCCAGTGTACCTATTCTTCAAAGTAATATTTTTTCTATCTAACACTTAAAAGAGATCTTTTACAGAAGATTTTCCCAAAGCAATATGTTCTTTGAAATCTTGACTACTGCTTCCATGGGTGTTGATTGTGGATCTAGGTAAAATGAAATCCTTGAGAAGACAACTTCAATTTTTTTTTTTTTCTGTTTGTCATGATGTTGCTAATTGGCCCGGTTTTGAGGATATTTGTTTTCTTTATGTGGATGTATAATCCATACAGAAGACTTTAGTCTTTGATCTTTATCAGTAAATGCTTCAAATCTTCTTCACTTTCAGCATGCAAGTTTATGTCATCTTCGTATCACAGATAACTAAGAGGTTTTACACCAGTCTTGATGTCACGTTCTTCATATAGCCCAGCTATTCTGATTATTTGCTCAGCAAATACTGAGACCTATAATATGGGGAAATTTTTAGATAACTGGGGGACATGAGTTTATTTTTTTCCATATTATTAAATAAAGAGACAAACAGTAGAGTCTGTCAGTGTCAGAACAGTTTCTAAAAATTTCTGCTCTGTGAATGTCTAAACTTTTTGCATATATAGTCAGCTTTGCTCTGCCACTCAATTTCCCTGTGAAGAGTGGTGTTTTGCTCAGCCACTTGAACTGCCAAACAATTTTGTTCAATTTATATTTTTGCTACTTATTATGGTTCAGGCATACTCTAGTCAACTAGGAGCTAGAGGAGGAGTTTCTGCTCCCCAGGATCTTAAAATATGATGAAACAAAATCAATCTACTGCTTCACACTAAACAGAAAAGATAGCTTTGTTTTAAACTGTTGGAGATATTATACTGATCCTCTCCATTAACTGTGAGTGCGAGGAGTTTTTCGTGCTTTGTTTACTGACATACCCCTTATCCCTAGAATACTGCCTGGCAAAGAATGGCCATTCAATAGTTATTTGTTGAATGGATGAATAAATGAGCATGTATCCCCTAAGGTAGTGTTTATGGATTGAATCAAAAGTATACAATCAAGTTCTAACCTGCAGTTCCTATGAATCTGACCTTATTTGGAACTAGGGTCATTATAGATATAATTAGTTAAGTTGATAGGAGGTCATTAGGATGAGCCTTAATTTCTTTGTAAGTGTTGTCTTTATAAGAAGAGGTTAAGAGACATAAAAACAGACATAAAGGGAACATGGCCGTGTGAAGACACAGGAAGAGATTGCAGTTATGTTTCCACAAACCAAGGAAATCTGGGACCACCAGAAGTTGGAAGAGGCAAGGAAAAATCATTGCTTAGGCATTTTTGAAGGAGCATGAAACTGACACCTTGCATTTGAACTTCTACCTTCAAAACTGTGAGACGGGGTTATTTTAAACTACTCACTTTTGGGTAATTTGTGATGGAAGCTCTAATATATAAGCTATTAATCAATCTTTTTTTTTTTTTTTAAATGAAGATACTGATATCTTGAGAGTTTTAAGCATCTTGCCCAGATTCTTACCATTAACAAATGGCAAGTGTAAAATTCAGCATTAAGACCAAGATTATTGAAAAGTATTGTCCTACCTCGTCTCTTTGTTTCTACACTTTCACCTCTATAATCTGCTTTCAATACAACAGCCAGAGTGATGTTTGAATTATACTGATCATATTATGGCATCCTTATGCTCAAAAGGGAGCTCTGGGGGCATAGTGCCTAAGGCTTTTGATTGCTAAGCAGAAGGCTGGAAGTTCAAACCCACCAGCCACTCCTCAGAAGGAAGATTGATCAATCTAATTCCATAGTGATACTGCCTCAGATACCCAAGGACGGGTCACTAGAAGTCAGATTCAACTTGATGGCAGTGAATTTGGTTTTTGGTTTGATGCTCAAAATGTCACTTTGAACACTAAGATTCACCTGATCCACACCTTGGTCTTTTGTTAGCCTCAAATGTATGTGAAAGCTGGATAATGAATAAGGAAAACTTAAGAAGAATGGGTGCATTTGAATTGTGGTGGTGTTGGTGAAATATAAGTGAATGTACCATGGACTGCTGGAAAAATTATCAAATCTGTCTTGGAGGTAGTATAGCTGGAACATTCCTTAGAAGTGAGACTTCATATCACATATTTTGCTCATGTTGTCAGAAGGGAAAAGTCCCTGGAGAAGGATATTGTGATACTTGGGATTGTGTGTCACCTTGGCTGAACCACAATTCTGAGTGGTTTAAATGATTCTGGTGTGGTTATTCCCACAATGAGCTCTGATGTATATGCTTTGAGTAGCCAATCCATTGAATGGGAGTTTCCCTAGGGATGTGGCCTACTTCCAATATATGTATGGACAACTTGGGAAAACTAGAGAACCTTCTGTCGATCTGGATCCTGTCGTGCTGACTGCAACTGTCCACGAGCAAACAATCCACCATTCTGTCTGGTGATCTTGGATTCATTATCCACCAAAGTCAACAGACACTATATTGACTGCTAACCTTGAACTCACCAGTCCCTGCAGCTGTGTGAGTTGGGAAAAGCCTCCTGTTTGACATTTGATTGGAAATTTGGACTCACCAACCTCTATAACTGTGAGCCCTTTTCCTAAGACAAATCTCACTCTCTCTCTCTTTCTCTCTCTCTCTCTCTCTCTCTCTCTCTCTCTCTCTCTCTCAATATATATAAGCTTTACTGGTTTTGCTTCTCTAGAGAACCCAGTCTAATACCGATATCATGTTTGGTTAAGCATGCTTGTCAGAGAAAAAGAGAAAGACCCTCAGCAAGATGGTTGGACACAGTGGCTGCAACAATGAGCCCAAAGCCTAGCAGTTACTGTGAGGATGGTGCAGCACCAGGCAATGTTTCATTTTGTTGTACACGTGGTCACTGTGAGTCAAAACTGATTCAACATCACCTAACAACAAGCTCTAAATCCTGGATCCCAACTGCATGGTTCCCCATTTCATTTGGGCCTATAAGGGCCTTACAATCTGGTGTCCCATCCCACACTCTTCTCTGCCTGTCTCTCTCAGCTCCAGCCACAGTGGTTTACATGCTTTTCTGTAATCATGTCATGTGCGCTCCTGTGCAAGGGCTATTTGCTCTGCTTTGCCTTACTATAGCACGGTTACCTTCTTCATCTATTTCTAGTATTTGTTCAAATATCACTTCATCCCTGAGGCCTACATGATCACTCTATTTAAATTTTAATCTTCCCTGATACCCAAATTTTGTACCTACTTACACAGATTTTTTTTTTTTCCCCCATAGCACTAATCAACTTTGGGTGGATGGGGAGTACTGATTCAATGGTACAATTCTCACCTCCCATGTATGAGAGCTGCACTCAATTCAGAGCCAATGAAGGTCATAAGTAGCTACCACTTGTCTGTCAGGGGAGATTTGGGTGTTGGTATGATGTTGAACAGGTTTCAGACTAAGACAGACTAGGAAGAAAGATTTGTAGATCTACTTCTAAAAATCAGCTGAGGAAAATCCTATGGAGCACAGTAGTCAGATGCACACTAGGTTATAGGGATGGTGTAGGACTAGGCAACATTTATTTCCATCATGCATGAGGTCACCATGAATCTAGGCTGTCTCAGTGGCAACTAATGACAGCGGTCAACTTCTAAAATTCTATGGAATTACTGATGAATTAGGTTCAACTATAGCTCTGGTGGTACAGTGCCAAAGGCATTTGACTGCTAACCAGAAGGGAAGGTTGGTGGTTCAAACCCACCAGTCACTCGATGGAAGGAAGACTCAGCAATCTACTTCCGTGAAGATTTATTGCCTCAGAAACCCAAAGAGGGTCACTATGATTCAGAATCGACTCAATGGCAGTAAGTTATACTCCACCATTTTTGACCTTCAAATAATACAATTTTATAAAATTCAACCTAATAATATTGTTTATTACTTATCATTTTCTATCTAGTTCCCTCTGGTGGAATATGAGTGCCAAAGGGCAAGAATAATTTTGTCTCTTTAGTTCACTGATTTATCTCAAATTCCTAGAACAATGTAGGTTACACAGTAGAAGCTTAATAAAAAAATTTGTTATAAATAGGAATCTGGTGTTTCAAAAGTAGGCTCCATCTGTGACTTTTTGCCCAACACAAGTTAAACAGCATTTACTTATAAACAACAGACCCATTCCTATAAGCATAGTAATCCAGTGACAAGTTCAAGGCTATGAACTTACTATATTTATTCTAATGCTTCTGAACAGATTCCTTATGTAAAATCCTATAAGAAATTGCTTTTAAAGGGTTGTTGTTGTTATGTGCTGTTGAGTCAGCCCTGACTCATAGCGACCCCTCCTTGGGTTTCCGAGGCAGTATCACTACGGAAGTAGGATTGCCCAACCTTCCTTCCGAGGA
>NW_006921833.1:166468-173699 GCF_000298275.1 Orycteropus afer afer
CTGACTCATAGCGACCCCTCCTTGGGTTTCCGAGGCAGTATCACTACGGAAGTAGGATTGCCCAACCTTCCTTCCGAGGAGTGGCTGATGGGTTTGAACCACCAGCCATCTGGTGAGCAGTCAAGTGCCTTAGCCACTGTGCTACCAGGCATGAACATTGATCTTTGATCTGGGAGATTTTTTTTTTTTTTTTTTGCATTTGTAGCTACTAATCTATATTCTTTTGTACAAAAGATCCTGCCTATTTTGGGCGCTCTGGATTATTTTTATTGTTCTCAGAAGTTTTTCATAGAAGCAAAATAAGTAAAGATGTGATAGATACAATCCTATAGACTTGAATCAAGAATTATAATGATGTTAAAAAAAAAAAAGTATCCCTCAATTCGGCAGTTATTTTATCAGGAAATGAAAACAAAGTTTATAACCTAACACATATAGACAGAAATGTTTTAGAAATTTGAGGAAAGAAAGCCAAACTTAGAATGTTAGGTAAGTGTCTTAGGTAAGTGTCTCCTCTATGAATTTATAATCTATCTGGTGCTTAACTCTACCATAAAATCTGTCAAGCTGCATCTTAATTAACTATATATTTGTTTATGAACCTCTCAAAGCTCTAAGCTCCTTAAAGTCAGGGGCCAAAGAGTTTCACTCTAATATCATTGGCATCTATTCCAATGCTTGACACATTGTTGTTAGATGCCATCAAGTCAGCTCTGACTCATACTGACCCTATGTACAATGGAACGAAACACTGCCTGGTCCTGCATCACCCTCACAATGCTTCCTATACCTGACCCCATTGTTGTAGCCACTATGTCAATCCATCCCATAGAAGGCCTTCACCTTTTTCATTGACCTTCCACTTTACCAAGCATAATATCCTTCTCCAGGGAATGGTCCTTTCTGACAACATGGACAAAGTAGGTGAGGCAGTCTGGTCATTCTTGCTTCCAAGGAGCATTCTGGCTGCACTTCTTCCAGAAGAGATTTGTTAGCTCTTCTGGCCATCCATGCTACTTTCAGTATTCTTCACCAACACCAAAACTCAAAATCATAAACTCTTCTTCAGTCTTCTTATTTCATTGTCCGGCTTTCACATGCATATGAGATATTTAAAATACCATGGTTTGAGTCAGGTGCACCTTAGTTTGCAAGGAGGCATCTTTGCTCTTCAGCACTTTAAAGAGATTTTTTGCAGGAGATTTCCCAGTGCAATACAATGTCTGATTTCTTGACTGCTGCTTCCATTAGTGTTGATTGTAGAACTAAGTAATATGAAATTTTTGACAACCTCAATCTTTCCTCCATTCATCTTGCTTATTGGTCTAGGTGTGAGGATTTTAATTTTCTTTATGTTGAGGTGTAAGCCATACTGCAGACTGTAGTCTTTAATCTTCACCAGTAAGTGCTTCAAGTGTTCACTTTCTGCAAGAAAAGTTGTGTTATCTGCACATCACAGGTTGCTAATGAGTCTTCCTCCAATCCTGATGCTGTGTTTTTCTTCATATAGTCCAGCTTCTCAGATTATTTGCTCAGCATACAGATGGAATGAGTATGGTGAAACAACCTTGACATACTCCTTTTCTGATTTTAAACCATGCACTATCCCCTGGTTCTGTTGGAATAACAGCCCATTGGTCTATGTATAGTTTCCTCATGAACACAATTAAGTGTTCTGGAATTCACAATGTTTTCAGTGTTATCCATAATTTGTTATGATCCACATAATCAAATGTATTTGCATGGTCAATAATAAAACACTAGTAAACATCTTTCTGGTATTTTTTCCTATCAGCCAAGATCTGTCTGATGTCAGCAATGAAATCCCTTGATCCACATCCTCTTCTGAGTCCAGCTTACATTTCTGGAAGTTCTCTGTCAATATACTGTGGCAACCGTCTTTGAATTATTTTTTGCAAGAATTTTGTAGGGAAGTTTTGCATCTATATTCATGAGGGATCTTGTTGGGTAGTTTTTGTTTTTTGTTTTTTTTTTGTAACGTCTTTCCCTGACTTTGATATCAGGGTTATGCTGTCCTCATAGAATGAATTTAGGAATAACCTTTAGTTTTCTGTGCTTTGAAATACTTTGGGTAGTGTTGGTATGAGCTCTTCTCTGTATGTTTGGCAAAATGCTCTAGAGCAGCTATCTGGATAGGGCTTTTTTTTGTTTTGTTTGTGAGGGAACAATTTTACCTCTTCAATCTCTCCTTTTGTTATGGGTAGAGCTTTTTTTTGTTTTGTTTGTGAGGGAACAATTTTTACCTCTTCAATCTATCCTTTTGTTATGGGTATATTCAGTTTGCTACCTTAGTTTATATTAGTTTAAGTAGGTAGAGTGTCTCCAAAAGTTTGTCTGTTTCCTCTAGATTTTCAAATTTGATGAATTATATTTTTTTATAGTATTCTATTATGATACTCTTTTATTTCAGTTGTTTCTGTGGTAATATCACCCACCTCATTTTTTATTAGGTCATTTGCTTTTTACCCTATTTTGCTTTTGCCAGTTTGACCAGTGGTTTGTTGATTTTACTGATCCTTTCAAAGATCCAGCTTCTGGCCTTGTTGAGTCTATTGTTTTTCTGTTCTCTGTTTCATGCCCCTCCTCCCCCCCCCCCCCCCGGCCTCTAATCTTTATTATTTCCTTTCTTCTGATGATCTTGGGCTTCTTTAGTTGCTCTTTTTATATTTGTTTGAGTTATAGGATTAATGTTTCAATTTAATCCTTTTCTTAGTTTCTGGTGTGTGCATTTATTGCTATAAATTGACATCTGACCACGGCTTTTTCTATGTCTCAAAGCTTTGCTACATTGTGTTCTCATTTTCTTTTGAGTCTAGGACGTTATTAACCCCATCTGTTATTTTTTCTATTACCTAGTAGTTTTTAACCAAGATTTTATTCAATTTCCAATTATTTTCTATTTTTCACTGGCCCTTGCTATTAGTGATTTATGATGCGCTAGCATGCTGAGTAGAGAAAATGCTTTGTATGCTTTTGAAGTTCTCGACCGACATTATTCTAGCCAATAGAACTCAAAACTCAAAACTCAAAACTCAAAAAAAAAAAAAAAAAACTCACTGCCATTGAGTCAATTCCAACTTTTAGTGACTTCCATTGAGTTTCACAGGCTGTAAATAATTGCAGAAGTAGATTGCTCCATCTTTCTTCCATGGAGCCACTGGTGGTTTTGAACTGCTGACTTTCTGTTTAACAGCCAAATGCCTTATACACTATGCCACCAGAGCTCCTTAACACTGCATCAAAAAAGAGAAAGTGGGAACCAGGCTACGAAGACTAATTGGCACAAATCTTACTCAGTAAAGTATTTGAAGTACCACCTAGAGCAATAAGGGAAGAAAAGGAAATAAAGAGTATCCAAATTAGTAAGGAAGAAATAAAACTATCCCTATTTGCAGGTGATATGGTCCTATACATAGAAAATCCCAATAATTCCACAACAAAACCACTACAACTAATTGAAAGGCCCAGCAAACTCAGAGGATACAAGATCAACATGCAAAAATCTGTTTGTTTTCTCTATGCCAAAACAGAGAACTTCAAAACAGAAATCAGGAAAACAAAATCACTTATTTGTCCCAAAAAAAGATAAAATACTTAGGAATAAATCTAACCAAGGACATAAAAGACTAATACAAAGGAAACTATAAAACACTACTGCAAAAAACCAAAAGACACCTACCTAAGTGAAAAAATACCATGCTCATGGGTGGGAAGACTTAACATTGTGAAAATGTCAATACTACACAAAATGATCTATAGATATAATGTAATCCTGATCAATGCTAAGGGCCCTAGTATACTGCAAGTACTGAATACTAAACATAACTAAAAATGCACAAAGGTGAAAAAGACAAATGGGACCTACTAAAAACTAAATTGACAAAGTGGATGTACAATAGGCCCAAGCGTAGCAAAGATTATGAGAAGGGTGAAGGATCAAGCAGTGTTTTGTTCTGTTGTACATTAAGGTGGCTTTGAGTCTGAACTGTCCCAACATCACCTAGCAACAGCAACACAACAGGAATTAAATAGTTATGCTCATCAAAATACATCTCTGAAAGAGTGAAAAAGACTGGGAAATATTTGAAAAAAAATCCTCCTGTGACATATCCAACAAAAATCTAATCTCTAAAATTTACAGTTAACATCATACCTCAACAACACAAGGCAAACAATCCAATTTAAAAATGGCCAAAGCATATGAACAGATACTTCATGAAAGCTGACATGAAGGTGGCTAGCAAACACATGAAGAAATGATCACAGTTATTAGTCACTATTGTTGTTGTTGTGTGTGCCATTGAGTCGGACCCGACTCATAGCGACACCTCCTTGGGTTTCCGAGGCAGTATCACTACGGAAGTAGATTGCCCCATCTTCCTTCCGAGGAGTGGCTGGTGGGTTTGAACTGCCAGCCTTCTGGTTAGCAGTCAAGTGCCTTAGCCACTATGCTACCAGAGCTCCCTATTAGCCATTAGACAGATGCGAATTAAAACTAAAATGAGATACTATCTCACCCCAATAATAATGGCATTAATTAAAAAAAAAAAAAAAAATGGTAAAGTTGTGGGGAGATTGGAACTCCTACACACTGTGAGTAGGAATGTACAATGGTACAAACACTATGGAAAACAGTATGGCACTTCCTTAAGTTAGAAACAGAAATAGCAAATGATTCAGCAATCACCTTTCTAGGTATATACAAAGAGCCAAACAAAACTCACTGTCATTGAGTTGATTCCAAGTCATAGCAACCCTCTTTGAGTTTGTGAGGCAGTAAAACTTTATGGAAATGGATTGCCCAGTCTTCCTTCCCTGATTGGTCAGTGGGTTTGAACTGCCAACCTTCTGGTTAGCAGTCAAATGCCTCAGGCACTACACCACCAGAGCTCCTAAAGAAATATGGGTCATGATACTAAGATACATATGCACATCCATGTTCATTGTAACATCATTTATAATAGCAAAAAGATGGAAAAACCTAAGCACCCATCAATGGTTGAATAGATAAACTGTACTATACGCATGCAGTAGAATACTACACAACAATAAAGAGTAAGGATGAATGCAAAATATCTCACAACATGGCTGAAATTGGTGAACATTATGCTGAGTGAAATAAGTCAATCACAAAAGGACAAATATTGTATGAGACCACTATTATTAAAATTACAAAAAAAAAAAAAAAGGAAATACACACACACACACACACACACACACTGAAAATTCTTTGAGCTAACCAGCTAACCAGAAGGCTGCCGGTTCAAGCCTGCCTGCCACTCCTCAGAGGGAAGACGGACAATCTACTTCCATAGAGATTGTTGTTGTTGTTCTTATGTGTCCTCGAGTCAGACCTGACTCATAGCGACCCCTCCTTGGGTTTCCAAGGCAGTATCACTACAGAAGTAGATTGCCCAACCTTCCTTCAGAGGAGTGGCTGGTGAGTTTGAACCGCCAGCCTTCTGGCTAGCAGTCAAGTGCCTTAGGCACTACGCTATCAGAGCTCCTTCCATAGAGATACCACCTTGGAAAACCAAGGAGGGGTCCCTATGAGTCAGAATAGACTCAACAGCAGAGAGGGTTTTTTGGGTTTTGTTTTTTTTTTCTCTTTTTTCTTTTTAGGGATGGGAGGGGGAGAGAGGGAAGATTACTAACTACATAGAAGACACATGTGAATATTGATGATAGGAAAAGCACTACACGTGATGGGGGAAGTCAGCACAAGGCAAAGGAAGACAATGAGAGGAATCCAAGAACAAAGGTCAGCTATAGTAATTACAGTCCCAAAAAACAAACTCACTGCTGGAGAGTTGGATCTGACTCATAGTGACCCCACCTTGGGTTTTCAAGGCAGTATCACTACGGAAGTAGATCACTCAATCTTCCTTCCCAGGAGTGGCCGGTGGGTTTGAACCACCAGCCTTCTGGTTAGCAGTCAAATGCTTTAAGCACCTTAAGCCACTGGAGCTCCCAGTAATTACAATGTTGTTGTTGTTGTTTTTGTTATGTGTCATTGAGTCAGCCCAACTACTAGTGACCCCTCCTTGGGTTTCCCAGGTGATATTACTACAGAAGTAGATTGCCCAACCTTCCTTCCGAGGAGTGGCTGGTGGGTTTGCACCACCAGCCTTCTGGTTAGCAGTCAAGTGCCTTAGGCACTATGCTACTGGAGCTCCCAGTAATTACAATAGTTGACCTTTATTCCTACAGTAATTCCTGTAGTATAAAGTGTAAGTAAAGTATATATTGTAGTATACAGTAATTTCTACATTAATTACTGAGGGAATAAAGGTCAATTACTGTTGTTGTTGTTATGTGCCATCGATTACTGTAGTTGACCTATATTCCTACAGTAATTACTCTAGTATAAAGTGTATATTGTAGTATACAGTAATGACTCTAATAATTACTTTAGTATAAAGTGAAAGTGAATAGTATACTCTAGTATACAGTAATTAGTATAGTAATTATCTACAGTAATTACTGTAGCTGACATTTGTCTTTACACTCCTCTCACTGTCTTCCTTTGCCTTGTGCTAACTTTCCCCCATAAAGTATAGTGCTTTGCCCATCACCAATATTGACATGTGTCTTCTATCTAGTTAGTAATTTTCCCTCTCTTCCCCTCCCACCCCTGGTAACCATTAGATATTTTTTGTGTGTGTGTTTGTAAACTTTTTTTGTGTGTGTGTATGTGCTTTCATTTGTCTTTTTGTGACTGACTTATTTCACTTAGCATAATATTCTCCAGTTTCATCCATTTGTGAGATGCTTTGTGAATTCATCATTACTCTTCATTGTTATATAGTACCCACTGTGTGTATATACTACAGTTTGTTTACCCACTTATTCATTGATGGGCACTCAGGTTGTTTCTATCTTTTTGCTATTATAAATAATGCTACAACAAACCTGGATGGGTGTGTTAGACTGTGTTCTCTAAGAAACAAAACCAGTAAAGCTTATATATATAAAGAGAAATTTATCTTAGGAAAATGGCTCACACACTTATAGAAGCTGGCAAGTCCCAAGTTCTTGGATCGATTGTCAATAATGGAGGCTTTTCCCGACTCACACAGCTGCAGGGGCTGAGGAGCTCAAGGTTGGCAGGCAGTATACTGGCTGTTGACTCCAACAAATGACGAATTCAAGTTCTCCAGGCTGAATGGTGGATTGTTTGCTCACAGACAGTTAGCACAACAGAATCCCA
>NW_006921833.1:173799-175912 GCF_000298275.1 Orycteropus afer afer
GACTCCAACAAATGACGAATTCAAGTTCTCCAGGCTGAATGGTGGATTGTTTGCTCACAGACAGTTAGCACAACAGAATCCCAATCCACAGAAGAGTGTCTCTTTTCCCAGGATGTCCATAAATATACTGGAAGCAGGCCACACCCCTAGGGAAACTCCCTTTCAATTGATTGGCTATTCAAAACATATACAGATGATCCCATCATTGGAATAACCCACATCACCATTGCTTAAACCACACAGAATTGTGGCCCAGCCAAGTTGACACACAGCTCCAACTGTCACAGTGTGCATAGTCTATTAGTATCATGGCTGATATTTCTTTAGTGTCCATAATTATGAGGGTGATTGCTGGATCATATTATAAGAAGTTCTGGACATGAGGCATTTGCCTGCTAACCAGAAGTTTGGCTGTTCAAACCCACCAGCCTCTCCACAGAGGGAAGACAGGGCAATCTACTTCCATAAAGATTTACTGCCTTGGAAACACATGGGTATTGCGATGAGTCAGAATTGACTCAATGGCAGTGAGATTTTTTTTGTACATAATTACAGTAACATAGACAATCCTACATAGACAATAATCCTGGAATGATAGTATTGATGAACATTAATTTACAAATGGATATATAAGTGGGTAGGCATGCTAAAGAGGTGTGAGGGGATGTAAGGGAGCATACTCACCTGCAGATAAAGCTTTGGTTGTGGATATCTCTACATACATAATTGTAGATGCTGCATGTACATTAATATAGATAATAAACCACACATGGGGTATTGTCAATGGAAACTTCTCAGATATAATCAAACACTTCACAGTATGAAATTCCTGGGCTTGAAGGTGAAGGGGTCATATACTTAGAGGATGCCTACATCGATTGGCACAACATAGTAACATAATATTTGGGGATTTAAAAGCTTGTGAATTGCCAATTTAGATAAAACTATTGGATTCCTCCCATCTGGAGTAAAGGAATATGAAGAAAAAGAAAGTTTCAAGAAGCGATTAGTACAAAGGACTAAGTGACCACAGGAACCACAGCCTACACAGCCCGGAGCCCAGAAGTATAGATGGTGCCCAGCTATTGCTAGTGACTGCTCTGAGTGAGATCCCAACAAAGGGACCCAGACAGAGTGGGAGAAAAGGATGGAATGAAAAAATCAAATTCACAAAAAATATTGGACTGACCAGTCTGAAAGAGACTAGAAAAAACCCTCAGCCTGTGGCCTGAAAACTTCTTTCTCATTTGGAACTGAGGCCATTCCTGCAAAACCATCTTCCAGCCAAACAATAGGCAGTCCCATAAAATAAGAAAATACTACCCAAGAGCAAGGTTTTCCTTAGGACAAGCAATCATATGAAATCAAAAGAACAATATTTATCCAGAATCAAAGAGTAGAAGGCAGACAGTGGAAGAAAATCTAAAAAAAAAGGAAATGGGAAACCCAGGCCAGAAAGGGGAAGAGTGCTGACACATTGTGGGGAATACAAACAGTATCACAGAACATTTCATGGACAAACGAGCAAATGGGAAAGTAATTTGCTCTGTAAACTTTAACTAAAAGCATAATACATTTTTTTTTTTTAAAGGAGTCCCATATAGTAACAGGTAAAATATCATTGCAAAGTTTATGTTAAAGGATGAATAGCAGAATTTATGAGAAATGATTGAAAAAGTAGAATAATTATTTGAAATTTACCCTCTATCAGAATACAAATAAAGTTACTGAAATGGAAATATTTTTATAGCACTTAAATAAATGAATATGATTAGCATTCAAATCAGATTCCAGGTGTATAAAAATTTAGTATATGAAAAAAGTGACTTGTCAGTTTAAAAATAAGAAAATGAGTTATTTAGTAAATTGTATTAAAATACCTAATAGATCATTTAGAAAAAAATAAAGTAATATTATAAGCATAGGTACTGAAACAAGGCAGCCTTGATCTGCACTGAACACTTTCCCTTGTTACCCTCCCAAGAGGGACCGGGTCTCCGGAAGCTAGGTAAGCACAGGCGGGCTTGTGCTTAGTCCCCGGGAGCGAGGTAAGCACGGGCGGGCTTGTGCTTAGTCCCCAGGAGCGAGGTAAGCACGGGCGGGCTTGTGCTTA
>NW_006921833.1:180317-203401 GCF_000298275.1 Orycteropus afer afer
CATCATGCTTGGTAAAGGTGAGCGTCAGCAGAAGAGAGGAAGACCATCGATGAGAGCGACTGACATGGTAGCTGTAATGATGGGCTCAATCATAGCAACGATTGTGAGGATGGCACAGGACTGGGCCGTGTTTTGTTCTGTTGTAAATAGAGTCACTATGAATTGGGATCTACTCGATGGCACCTAATAACAACATTATATAGAACACTACACCATCATTAAAGAGGAAGTAGAACTAAGTGTGCTGATCTAGAAAGATATCTGCAATAATAGTTTGTGACAAAAACCAGTGTTAAACGTCATTCACTTAAGAAAATGTATACATACAAATATATATAAATATACTTGTCTAAGTGAAAAATCTGAAAGACTTGGCTCCAAAACATTATGGAGGAGTATTTGTAAAGGTAGGAGCTCTGGTAGCATAGTGCCTAAGATACTTGAATGCTAACCAGAAGGCTGGCGGTTCAAACGCACCAGCCACTCCTCAGAAGAAAGGTTGCTCAATCTACTTCTGTAGTGATACCGCCTCGGAAACCCAAGGAGGGGTCTCTATGAGTCGGGGCCGACTCAACGGCACATAACAACACCAACATATTTCAAAAAACAATTTCAAATATAAACACACACATACATACACCTATGCACACAAACTAAGATATATCATTTGTAAATAAAACAGGTCTAACTTGGTGGTGAAAAACTTAGAATGAAAATATATCAGGAACACAGAATATAACAGAAAATTGATCATATAAAAATGATTCTACAATTTGAATTACTAATCCAGAAGAGATAATTAAATGTGACAGTTTCATTGGTGGTCATTTCTGTATAGTTTCCTTGGTAGGGTAGAAAATACATAATTCTCCAAAATTACTTTAAAATAAAGAAGCGAGGAAATAAGTGCCAATAAACATTGCTTTTGTCACATAGTATTTTATTGTTAGTATATAAAAAAGGAGGGTCTGGGTAATTCCCAAACCCATTAAAATATAGTTATATCTAATTTTATTAAATCCAAGAAAGTATTATTCTATTAGTTAATGAACAAAAGGGACAACTTGATATTGAGAGAGATTTTAAAATTAAATTGTATAGTAACATTATTGTACTAAAATTCAGAAAATTATTAAAAAAAGCAGAATTTTTTTCTTAAAATCATTAGTCACAGAATTGAAAATTTCCTACTTCAGTGATTACTCCTTAATAAAACAACCAATACTACTAATAAAACAATCTCTTGTCAATTTCAGGGATTTTTGTTTCTGTTTCGTTTATTTGCTTTTTTTCAATATGTCAACTCTGTTCTTTAAAACAGAGTTTTGAAAACTAGGATCCATGCACCCAATGCAAAGTTTTCAGGGCAATGGTAAATATGCATAAATTGTATATGAACTTGACCATTACTATGTGAATATTGGAGTGGAGGCAGCAGATGGGAGGAGGTATCATCATTTTCATTGCATTCTATTTTAAAAAAGCTGAGTTGAGAGTATATTAAAATGAACATCAAATTCTCTGTGTTTCATTTTATATCCATAGTGCCTGAAAGAACATAAATTAGATTTAGAGAAAAAAAACTTCATCTTCATGACATTCACATTTTCTAAGGCCTTGATGCTTATAGTATCAAAGAAGTCTATAGACTGCTACAAAATTTGCAAAGCGCAGGCATAATATGGAGGCCTCTGAATGAAAGAAAGAAATGAGAACTGGTACCTCTAAATGCAGGAAGATAAACTTTTTTTTTTTTTTTTTCCTAAAACCTGAAAGCATGAAATGAGAGAGAAGATATTTTCATTGACATTAAGATGCTCTGGAACTGTTCATTTAAAAAAGGTGGGAATGCAAAAAAAAAAAAAAAAAACACTCTTTTTAGTCTTATTCCAATCATGACAATTTGGAGTTTTTCAAAAATAACTGCTACTAAAGAAATGACACAAACAAATATACAGTACCTGCACAGAGCATCACATAAATTTATAGAATACAGACATCTGATTTACACTTAATTTTGATCCAGCCGATATGGCTACTTTATGCTAGTCAACATGACTATTTTGTGAGAAAAGTATTCCTTATTGCATTTGTCAGAAAATTATTCTGATAATTATACACATCTAGGATGACAGAGTTGAATAGTGTTCACGGACTTGTGCAGTTTACCAATTGTGTGACCATAAGGGATAGTTCTAGAAAGTTACACACGGATTAATTTGGTCAGCATTGATTCTAACAGCCTTTAAGCTACATGAGGAAAAAAATCAAGACCTGAGTACACCACTATTAAAATACATACATACATACACATACACACACATATAGTAACACTGTATTCTGCTCATAGACTTTCTGATGGGCCCATCCCAACTCAACTGTAGCTTGAATGACAGTGTCTATATGAAACCCAAGGAAGGGTTGCTATGAGTCAGGGCCGACTCAATGGCACATAACAAAAACAACAACATATGTTTTGGTTACCTAGAGCCACTATGAGAAGAATATACCACACACAGGATGGCTTTAACAAACAGGAGTTTATTCTCTTACAGTTTGGAGGCTTTAAGTCTAAGTTCAAAGTGTCAGGTTTTAGAGGCTGGGTGAAAGCCCCTCAATTTGGGGTTTCAGCTCTGCCTCCTGCTCCCAGCTCACTGAAGCTGGAGGCTTTTCTTCACTCAGACAGCTGCTGGCTGCTGAGGCTGACAAACCCAAGGTTTACAAGTGAAATAGCATAGTCCCAATATTACTAAACAACATGGCAGGCCATTGATTCAAGTCCATTGAAACTCCCAAGGTCAGCAGAGCATGGCAGGCTGCTGAACAATGACAGGGTTACATGCAGTGCTCAAGTGTTCCCTAAGCTGGAGACCATTCTCAAAGATTCTCCTTATATATTGGAAGCAGACCACATCCCTAAAGCAGCTATTCAGCTGCTCTAGTAGATTCCACCATGGAGTTAATTGCTAATCTCACCACAGGGGAATAACTACATCCAGCTGCCCAGCTACTCAACCAGGCCCAGCCAAATTGACACACAAGCTTAACTATGCACTATATAAAGTTTATATTCCTACTATTAGCACAGTCTACTCTACTTCTTAGTTACTTAATATATGTATCTAAAAATAGAAATGTTAAATCTCAGAATCCATCTAGGAGCAAAGGATTCATCCAGTTCAGAAGTTCACTAATGTATTGAACTTAAAGCTTTTCATAGGATGTTAAAATGTCAATGCCATGTAGTAGACAACCAGAGTAAAGGATAATCTGTTGTTGTTGTTAGGTGCCATCAAGTGGGCTCCACCTCATAGAAACCTTATGTACAGCAGAACGAAACATCGCCTGGTCCTTTGCCAGCCTCACCATCCCTGCTCTACCTGGGCCCATCTTGCAGCCACTGTGCCAATCCATCTTGTTGAGGGCCTTCCCCTTTTTTGTTGACCCTCCACTTTACCAAGCATGATATTTCTCCAGAGAATGGTTCCTCCTGACAACACGGCCAAAGTAGGTGAGACAAAATCTAGCCATTCTCATTTCTAAGGAGCATTCTGGCTGCACTTCTTCCAGAACAGATCTGTCCTTTCAGCAGCCCATGGCACTTTTAGCATTCTTCTCCAACACAACTCAAAAGCATCAACTCTTCTTAAGTCTTCCTTATTCATTGTCTAGCTCTCACACGCATATGAGGTGATTGGAAATACCATGGCCAGGGTTAGGCACACCTAAGTCTTCAGAGAGACATCTTTCCTCTTCAGCACTATAAATAGGTCTTTTGAAGCAGATTTGTCCAGTGCAATATGTTGTCTGGGAGCTCTGGTAGTATAGTGGCTAAGACACTTGCCTGCTAACCAGACGGCTGACGGTTCAAACCCACCAGCCACTCCTCGGAAGGAAGGTTGGGCAATCCTACTTCCGTAGTGATACTGCCTCGGAAACCCAAGGAGGGGTCACTATGAGTCGGGGCCGACTCGATGGTACATAACAACAACAACAAATATGTCGTCTGATGTCTTCACTGCTGCTTCCATTGGTGTTGCTTATGTAACCAAACAATATGAGATCTTTGACAACTTCAAACATTTTTCCATTTGTCACGATGCTGCTTATTGGTCCAGTTGTGAGAATTTTTGTTTTCTTTATATTGAGACATAATCCATATTGCAACCTGTAGTCTTTAATTTTCATCAGTAAGTGCTTCAAGTCATCCTCACTTTCAGCAAGCAAAGTTGTGTCGTTTGCATATCACAGGTTGTTAATGAGTCTTCCTCCAATTCTTATGCTATCCTTTTCTTTGTATAGTCCAGCTTCTCAGTTTATTTGCTCAGCATACAGATTAAATAAGTATGCAGAAAGGATACAACCCTTACTGATTTTAAACTGTGTTTTATCCCCTTGTTCTGTTTGAATGATAGCCTCCTGGTCTATGTACAGGTTCCTCATGAGCACAATTAAATGTTCTGGAATTTCCATTCTTCTCACTGCTATCCATAGTTTCTTATGATTCACACAATCAAATGCTTTTGCATAGTTAATAAAACACAACTAAACATCTTTCTGGTATGTGTTGCTTTCAGTCAAGATCCATCTCACATCAGCAATGATATCCCTCATTTCACATGCTCTTCTGGATCCAACTTGCATTTCTGGAAGTGCTCTGTCTATATACCGCTGCAACTTTTTTTGAATTATCTTCAGCAACATTTTACTTGTCTATGATATTAATAAAATTGTTCAATAATTTCCACATTCTGTGGGATCACCTTTATTTGGAAGGGGTGCAAATATGGATCTCTTCCACTCAGTTGGCCAGGTAGGTGTCTTCCAAATCTCTTGGCAGTGAGTGAGTGCCTCCAGCTTACCATCCACTTCTTGCAACATCTCAATAAGTACTCTGTCAATTCCTGGGGCCTTGTTCTTTGTCAATTCCTTCAGGGCAGAGTTGACTTCTTCCTTCAGTACCATTGGTTCTTGATCCTATGCCACCTCCTGAAATGGATGAACGTCGACCAATTCTTTTTGCTACAGTGACTCTGTATTCTTTCCATCTTCTTTTGATGCTTCCTGCATCACTCATTATTTTGTCCATAGAATATTTCAATATTGCAACTCGAGACTTAAATTTTTTTATTGATTTATTTCAGCTTGAGGAATGCTGCATGTGTTCTTCCCTTTTTGTTTTCTAACTCCAGGTCTTTGCATATTTCATTATAGTAATTGACTTTGTCCTTTCAATCTCCTCTTTGAAATCTTCTGTTCAGCTCTTTTATCTTGTCATTTCTTCTATTTGCTTTTGCTAGTATCTGTTTAAGGGTAAGTTTAAGGGTAAGTTGGTCACCCGTTTTGGTCTTTTCTTTCTTTCTCGTATTTTTAATGACCTCTTGCTTTCTTCATGGATGATGTTCTTGATGTCATCCCACAATTCCTCTGGTTTTCGGTCACTGGTGTTCAGTGCATCAAATCTATTTTTCAGATGATCTCTAAATTCAGGAGGGATATAGTCAAGGTCATATTTGGCTCTCATGGACTTGTTATAATTGTCTTCAGCTTCAATTTGAACTTGCATATGAGCAACTGATGGTCTATTCCACAGTCACCTCCTAGCCTTGTTTTGGCTGAAGATATTGAGCATCTCTATTGCCTCTTTCCACAGATACAGTTGATATGAGTCCTGTGTACTCTGTCTAGTGAAGTCCACGTGTATATCTGCTGTTTAGGTTGTTAAAAAAAAGGTATTTGCAATGAATAAGTTGTTGGTTTTGCAAAATTCTATCATGCCATCTCCAGCATTATTTCTATCACCAAGACCGTATTTTGCAACTACCGGTGATTCTCCTTTGTTTCTGACTTTTGCATTCCAATCTCCAGTGATAATCAGCACATCTTGATTGCATGTTCGGTCAATTTAATGATTAAAGTTGGTGAAAATCTTCTATTTCTTTGTTTCTGGCTTTGGTGGTTGGTGCATAAATCTGAATAATAGAGTAGTAACTGGTCTGCCTTGTAGGCATGTGGATATTATCCTATCACTGACAACATTGTATTTCAGGATAGATCTTGAAGCATTCTTTGTGCTGATGAATGTCATGCCATTCCCGTTCAATTTGTCATTCCCGGCATAGTAAATCATATAGAAACATAGTTTTCAAAAGGCCTATAAAATTGCAAGACCATACCTCTGGCCTCAGCATAGTAAGATTATCTTCATTAATATTGACCAAAACATAAGCCAACAACAGCTGAAAGCATATAATATTTTCCCAGATTTGAAATAGATAACAGCCCTCCTTTGTGTCTCACTGTAACTCATCTAGAATCCTGACTAACAATTATAGCATTTTATTGTCTTTAATTGTTTATATTATCAGTTCATCTTAACACTAAGTACCAGACTTTAAAGTGCCTGGGAGCAAGGGTTCTCCCTTCTCTATCAGTGGATCTATCGTATGTACTGTCATATATTTTACACAAAATCTATTAGGGCTTACCACTGTATCTTGAGATTCTAGACCCCTGCTGAACACACAGTAGACAGTACCTATGTGTTGACTGAGTGGTAATGCTCACTAATGTTTATTGAATGAATTTATAGCTAGGAATATTTCCTGAAACACAAATCTTCAGTTAGTTAAGAGATTTAATACTAATAAAATTAGATTCTGAGATGTTTAAAAATAGAAGAAATTAAAAATTTCATCTACCTCCCACAGAGTGTAAAAGCTCTTTAACAAGCTTCTGCTTGAATAGGTCTAGTGATAAGGAATCCATAATCTTGTTAGAGGACTTTTGTACTGACAATCTGCCTTCATGTAACTTTCATTACTTGATTATTCTCAACAAAATTTGTTTAAACTAAAAATTCTTACTTTAAACTCTTATGGTTTTTTTTTTTCCCGATTAACTCTAGTGTGTCAAAGTTTCACCTAAAATAATTAATCTAGCACTGCACAAACTATTCCAGAAACTTTGTTACAGGTATAGAGTATGTTTTTCTGCTTACTGTGCTTCTGTCAATGAACCCAATTACCTCTCCTCCCTTCCCCTCTCTTCCTCTCCTCCTTTTGTTCTTTTCTCCCTCTTTGCTTTCCTCCTCCTTTCTTTTCTCTCCTGTATCCATAGCCAGGTTAATTGCATTGGTTTATATGCATATGTAATCTAAGATGTGAGGTGGTTAAGAATGCGGGCTCTGGCTGCAGAACATGTGGGTTTCGGTCTTGGATTCAGCACTTACTAGCAAAATGACCTTTCACAAATTCCTAAAAACTTCTTCACCCCAATTTCACCATCAGTAAAATGGAGAGAATAACATTTTCTTGGTGATCTCTCATGCTTTGTTAGTAATTCTGATAAGTGCAACTTTCTCTGTTGAACATTTCTCTTTAGAATTTTGGAGGCAATTTCCCATAGTTTTCTGGAATTGCTAATGAGAACTCTCATGTCTTTTGGTTCCCTTTACTTGATTGTGATCTCTCTATCAATATCTGTGGTGGTTACATTGTGTGTCAACTTGGCTGGGCCTGGTTGAGTGGCTGGGCAGCTGGTGGTAGTTATTGCCCATGAGGAGACTGGCAATCAACTCCATGGTGGGATCTACCACAGCAGCTGAGTAGCTGTCTTTGGGATGTTGTCTGCTTCCTGTATATAAGCAGCAGCTTTGGGAATGGTCTCTAGCTTATGGTACGCTTGGACCCTGCATGTAGCCATATCATTGTCCAGCAGCCTGCCATGCTCTATGGATCTTGGGACTTACAATGGATTTAAATTAATGGTCTGCTGTGTGGTTTGGTAACATTGAGACTGTGACTTTTTACTTGCCAACCTTGGGTTAGTCAGCCTCAGCAGCCAGCAGCTGTCTGAGTGTAGAAACGCTTCTACCTCCAGTGGGCCAGGAGCAGGAGGCAGAGCTGGACCCCAGGGTTGAGGGGTTTTCATCCATCCTCTAGAGCCTGACACTTTGAACTTGGACTTCTATCCTCCTTAACTGTAAAAAAATAAACTCCTGTTTGTTCAAGCCATGCCATTTGTGGTATGTTCTTATCAGAGCAGCACTAGGTAACCAGAATACATCACCTTGGAAACCCAAGGAGGGGTCACTATGAGTCAGATCTGACTGGACTGCAATGAGTAGATACAGGTCTTAGCAGTGACTACAAACTCCTATGTCTACCCTGCTCAACGCCATAAAGCCAGCATATTGCACTGGTCTAGTACATAGTAGGTGTGCAATAAATAGTTATGGAATTAATAAATGCTCTCTCCTAAATCTATGAGATATTTGATAACACATAAGGTGCCAAGGACTTCACTCTATTGCACTTAAAACTACTTTACCTAGGGAAAAATAAAACCTGAGTCACTGTGATGCCACAATTATTATTTTTTCTTATATCTTTTCAGATATAATTTTAAGCCCTAGCTTGTTTGCATAAATATTTCACTTAATTTTAAAACAATCTGGAAAGATAGGTGTCATTTTCCAATTGTCAAAAATGAGCAATTTCTGCCTAAAAGATGAAAAGTAATTTGCCTGTGACCACTCTAGTGGGAAATGATGGAACTGCAACTAGAATCTAGATGTGATGGTAAAGTCCATTTGTTTCACTTAAGTATCCCATACATATGTGAATTACTCTCCTTAGGCCTCTACATTTGATTTATGCCCACTCCTCTGCCTTTCCCCTGCAGTCATTTGTGATATTTTGATAATCATTTTCTCAGTATCTCAAGAGTCATATTTCAGTTTTCCACCCTTCCTTTCCTTTCCTCCCTCAGATCACCTTCCTTATTATATTAAACAAAGTTTAATCATCTTTCTATAAAGATAAAATATTATATTAGTATATTTATTGTTGGAATGAAGTGTTCAACACTTCCTTTTGTTGCTTAGCTAAAAATATTATCAGTTTTTAACAAAATAAAATAGAAGAGGATTATTGTTTGTTTGAATAACCTAAAATAATCTACACATGGTAGATATATCAAGGATGATATTTGTATGTTAGATTTAAAATAACTTTGTTTATAGTTCTTCTTTAATATTTAAGTTTGCATGATCATCATCAATAGTTCATTAGAAATTTAGGGCAAAAATCAATCAACAGCTAAAAAGAAATCACTCATTAACTACCATTCCCCAAAAAATAATATAATGTTTAAGCTACTTAAAAATAATGTATTTTTAAAACTATGGTATTTGAATATTTTCATCTGGTAAACTGAATAGTTTTATAATTATTTGATTTATTCATGAAAATTGTCTTTAAAAATAAACATAACTTATTTTCCATCTGCTCTTTCAAAATATAACTTCTTAGACAAAGCTTAATGTAGGTCATTTTTTATAGCAGCTAAAATCTAAAAACACTTTTCAACCATTCTTAAAACCCTGGTTATAGGTTGATTTTTTTTTTTTCCAACATTACACTTGAGTTCAAGCAAGCTCATGAGATTTTAACTAACTTATCAAGATGCCAAAGGGCATGATGGGAGTGTAACACAGAAAGCAGGACTACAGCTGTTCGCTCCGATAATAGGACAGGCTTTCAAATTTCAGAAATGGAGAAATCAATATAATGTCTCTCCTTTATCCTCTTCATGGACACTAATGAGGAAGTAAGGCATTGCTTCTGTTCAAACTTAAGGAAATTTCAAAATAGTTCACTTTGCAACTATGCAAACCAGTGTAAGCGTAAGAGAACAAAATTCTTACAAACAGATGCATTTGTGGTTTATTTTGAAAATGTTCCTGAAACAGAGAGAAAGAATGAGAAATATGAATGTGCATGGTTTTTGTATGTTGACACCTGTGATATCCAACTCATTATTGCTTATAAAAGAAGAAACGAGTTCATCTCAACTGTAGCTAGTTTAAAAAAGTGAAAACATGAACTCTTATAATTGAAGCCATAAAAATTATAGCAGAAATGGATAGGTTTGTTTTTAATGTTATTTATTCACTGACCAGAATGATCCAGATTATCTATAGTATTGTGATAAGATGACTTATGTGTCTATTTCAATTATATAACACCTCTTTCACTTATTCATACATTTAGTAAGAAAGTGTAGCGCATCCCCATATTAAATATCTTTCTTGATAACTACTAGGCATGGCCAGTGAAGTAACCATTGGATTACTTTATTATGTTTCAGTTCAAATTTTGGACATATTGAACATTGAAAAGTTGAAGAAATCATAAATGACCTACAATTATCCTTCATTTCCCAGATGAAGAAACTGTATTCAGAGAGGTTAAGGACCCAGATACATGAGATCATGTCTCCTGACTCCCAAGCTCCACTATCCTATATGGCTCCTATCCCTGAGAAGCTTGAAGGAGTTCGGGAGCCAATTACAATGATCACAATGTGCATGCCCTCATATGCAAAACATTTTTGCAAAATAAAACATCTCTGAACAGAATGTATGGTCTTTAGTAAGCAGCTTGCTTATTATGTGAAAAAGGAAACTTAAACTTATGATGAAAAAGCGTACAGGTTGGCATTCCAGGAAACCACTGGCTAAATCTGCCTTTACTTATGAGAACATATATTCATTTATAATATTGCAAAGATGCATGAAACATTTTCTATTTAAATATTGTCTCTAAAATTTAATAATATATTCAGAGAAATAAGCCATTATGGCACAAATTATGTATCAGAAAAAAAATCAGTTGAGTAGTTATGTTTGTCCCCATGCAGAAAATTTACAATTCTAATGGAAAGGGTAAATAAACTTAAACTGTAATACTTGAAACAGGACCCAGCGTCAGAAATTTTCTAGCAGGTCTATTATTATTTAGCCCACTTTAATCAATTCTGTTTTCTGAGAGAAAACATAGTTGTTCTATCTGCTAGTAGTGACAAAAAATATTCCCTATAGTTATATACTAAAATCAAATCATGAGCAACAATGCATTTAAGCAATGATCACTAAGCATTAAGCAATAGTTATTAAGGCATGTTTCTATCTGTAGAGTGATTGCACTTTACCCTTGAGTTCTAAGCAGAATCATTTAATGCAATAATATAATTTTAAATGCACATATATTTAAAGCACAGTGCATTATATGAGTGGTGTATCTGAGACCTTCATAATATCTATCACTTAATATATTTAACTACATCCAGCCACTATTCCTATACACAATACAGATAAGATACTTGAGCATTTTATTTTTCTATCAGAATGATTACAAAGTTTATTGAAAGATATTAAAGTGCCAGTCTTCTTCCTCTTAAATTTGTGGCTTAGGATTTGTAATATTACACACACACACAATATTCATATCATCATAGAATTTTAATTACTAGGGAACAGCCAGTTAATGTGAAAAATTATTCAGTACTTATTTAATATAATAGATATGAGTATTTTCTGACTTAATGTTACCCATTTTCAACCCTAACAATTTTTAATCACATTTATCTTCTTTCTTAATGTAAAACATTGTTGTTGTTGTTGTTTTTCCAGAATAGCAAAGTTACCAAAAATAATAAGGAAAAAAAAAAAGCAAACTTAGTATATAGCACAGTACCATACACATCAGATTGAGCAACAACAAGTTTCTGAAATAACTGTCTTTAAAATGCAGAATCATGCAGAAAGTTAAGAGTTCATCCATGGGCATCCATTCACTAAATTCAGTAGCAAAGTCATTTCTACACCACAAACATCACTCCCAATTAGCTGAATCTTCACTCTTTATATTCTGCTTGAAGCAGAAAACAATTGAGCTAACCTCCAAGCTTCTGAAATAGGTTAATTTCATTCAACCTGAACGTGAATTGATTTAATCAGAAAAATGTGGTATGCTATGGTAAAATAACACACTAATGTCCCCGTAGTGAAAATTACTTAACTTACCATGAATTTTAAAGAAGGGGAATGAAGGGGAAGAGAATGTAGACCAAATAATAGTTTTAGATCCTTGAATTTACTCACCAGTTTCCGAAGTGCAGGACCAGTAACAAGAACATAAGCCTCACCCTTCTGTTTTGACTCCACAGAAGGAAAGGGAAGAAGAGAAAAGCTTTCAAAGAACCCATTGGGCTCGATCTTTTGCTCTTTCTGCTTGTGCTACAAGAGCTAAAGGTTTCCAATCCAGGATTTATTTTCCCACCTCAGCAATAGCTCTGTGAGTACTGGAAAGGAGAGTGTAGGAAGGCAATACACCTCTCCACCAGGTAGGATGCGACTCCCAGGGGAATTGAAGACAGGAGCCAATCAGACAGAGAAGATGCTGGCATAAATTATTTTAAAAAGATTCGGTCCAATCAGTAGCCTAAAGAGGCGGGGCTTCCCCTACTAGAAAGCGAGCCCAGTAGGGGAAAGGGCTCTGACTTTCTAAAAGAAAAACAAACCTCTCCTCCCTCGCAATGACAGAGAAATGTTACAGTGGCCTTGACAGATTCCCTCCTTAGCGAAAGCCGCTTCCCTTTCCCGGGGCTTTCCTGATGACTGGCTATTTCGGTAGCCATTGCCTCCCTCCATTCCCACGTTTGGATACTGAATCTGTCTTCCAAGAGAAAGCCCTGGAAGCAGGCAGTGAGTGCCTGGTTGATTTTACTCAGGCACGGGAATGTTCTATTATTTTTTGTTAAATATTTTTAATTTCTGAGGGTGAGAGCGGTGTCTCACTTATCTTTGCAGACCCAGCAATTGTCAACAAATGCCTAACACAAATGAACATTCAGGAGATATTGAATATAAAATTGAACGAGTGAGCGAATGAATGAACGGGCTTGATGCTTCCAGGTAGAAATATTTCCTCCCTACTCCTGATGCCGCTGCGCGTAGAACTTGCAGTCCCTTCTCTCTCTGGGTACCAAAAGATAGCACTAATGAATAACGCCAACCATTTTACAAAAACAAACACAAAATTCGATTTTAAAATTGCTCTTGGCTGCAGGACTTGTAGACCTTTTCCATGTGAGATCCGTGTTCCTTTCTCCCTCCCCAGTTGCCTTGCAATTTGTTGTGCTCTGGTGTTTGGTACTCAACTTCAGAGGCTCCGTTTTGAGTTTGCAGCGGAGCTTAACAGTTGCCATGGCAACCGGCAAGCCTCCTGGCAGCTGGAACAGCTGTAGAGTGAACGACAGTCATGGTGGTGCAAGCCGGTTCGCTCTGGCAAGCCATCTTCTATTTTTACGCCTTGGTAGATCTCTGCTGTTCAACACACTGCCTGGGGCTGGGGTCTGTGACATTCTCATTAATCACCCCACAATCATTGGAATTGGTCAAATTCCAGGCTGAACTGCAATTCACCCCCCTAGGGACCTGAAAGTACTTGCCAGCAAACGTACAAGCCAGAAATGAAAGTGTTAATGCATGGTGATAAGGTAACTCTTGCTACCACACCTTCTGAACTTACTTCAAAGAACTGAACAGGGGTAATTAAGTGGCCTGTTCTAAATGATGGTGCAGTATTAGGCTTTTCTCCCCTTTCTTTGATTGATTCTCCATCCTTTTAGTCTCCTCTGAAAATAAGTATTGATCTCTTTGTTTTTCTTCTCCCCACGTTAATTAGGCAAGATTATTCTCTTCCACAAAGACTGTTAGTCAACATAGTCCATACCAAGTAATTTATATAACAAAAACATTTCATTATAATAGATTTTTGAGGGAGTAAATTTAGGTGAAAGTTGATGTCAATATAAATACCAGTTGTTTTGTTTTGTTTTTCTCCTGCTTCAATTAAGAATGTGTTTTGGATAGCTATTTAACTATTTCATTGTATGCACACACTAATTCACTGATCTGATTAGCCAGTGAAGTAAGAATTAATTCACTGATCAACTAGAAGAACAAATAGTCTAGTAACCTACAGTATTTTCTAAGACTAGGTAAGGATTTTGGATATACTAATGAGAATGTAATAGTGCATGGCATTATACAATTGCAGTTGATCATTCTCCCATCAATAATTCTTAACTAGGCTTTATTTTATTGTTATCATATGTAATTGAAAGATGTTGAGAGCAGTTAAGAGAAATTAATGGAGAGGAAAGGTGAAGGATAAACTGTTGGGTAATTACAAACTCTCTCCACTCTTGTAAAAGATAAAGGATTGGAGTTAGGAAAATAGTCTAGTATTTTCCAAAATCGTGTTTTGTCAATTTTGTGCTGAAATATTTTCCTAATCATTTCATTCCTTTAAGTACTTTTACCTCTTTATTTTGATGTCTCTTCCATACTACTGTTCCCCTTACAAAAACATATGTCTCTGGGAAACTGACTCTGTTCTGCCGTGGAGTCAGATCTGTTTCTGCTTCCAAGGCAGTATCACTATAGAAGTAGATTGTCCAACCCTCCTTCCAAGGGGTGGCTGGTGGGTTTGAACTGCCAGCCTTCTGGTTAGCAGTCAAGCCTTAATTTATTTATAGTGCCATGTTTGAGAAGCATGGAGATATGGGTGAAAGGAACTGTAGACAGATCCCATTGCAGCTGCCGACTTGCTTATATTGGCACTGAATTCACCATTCCCATCCTCCTCCCTTTGATAGGATAAGCCACAATCCTTATCCACTAGTGTTGTATATACTGTAACTAACATCAACTCATATTGCACGTTTTTATTTTTCTCATAATTTGACAAGGGATCAAGTTAAAATGCTTGAGATATCTAATGAAGAAGCAGATTAATGGGCTTTGCACAGACCTAATGGACTAGAACTTTTACCAGGAACCCTGCAGATTCTCATGCATCAGAAAATTTGAGAACCACTGTCCCACATCTTCTCTCAAAATGGCCAGTCCACAAAATGTCCAACTGGTTATACATGTACAGCTAAATCCTAGCAAAGCCGTGTTTCAGCATGATTTATCTGCTCATTATTAATTCATTCATTCATCAAATATTCATTAAGAAAATATGATGCCAGATACTGTGCTTGGCATTAATAATACAGTGGTAAATAAGACTTACTGTTTTGTGCCTCAGTTTATTCTTCTTTAAAAAGGCATAAGCATTCCAATTGGCGTATAGAGTTGTTTTAAGGATTAAATGGATTAATGCATGGGGATCACTTGAAAAGTGCCTGAAACTTACAAAGTACTCAGAGAAAAATATTAGTTGTCATTATTGTTATCCTACTGAGGGTCGGTTTCAATTCTAAATGATTCACCATAGCCCCTAGCACTGTGCCTGCTACAGAGTAGTTTTTTGCTAGAATGTACAGTCTAATGGGGAGGAAGGAGAGGTAGGGGACACTGATACATTCACCATTCTCCCAATGCTGTCCTTATACCAGGATTCTCAAGGACAAGAGGATATTTTGAGCCATATTCTAATATGAGAAGCTCTACACTTCAGCCAAACTCTATACTTCTTAAAGTCTATATTTCAGCCAAGACAAAAATTGCAGTTTTCTAGACTCCTCACTGGGTATTATATGTATTTTTGTCTTCTCACATGCAGTTCTCTCATCCTGGAAAGCCCTTTCTTCATCTCTATCTGTCAAATTCCTCTGCATTATTCCTGATTATGTGTAGGGGTCATTTCTTCCAAGAAGATTTTATTAATCCTTTGCTACAGGCCAGTCTGTGTTACAAGGCCATCCTATAACAACAGTGAATGTTAACTGTGTGCTTACTATGTACCAACAGGCATTGTTCTAAATCATTCTAGATTGTAGCTGTATGTAGTCCTCTCTCCTTCTAGAAAAATTCTTTCATATCTGTTTCAAATTAATAAAAACTATCTATATTTCCATCCATATTGTCAGTTTTGTGTTTTTTCACTTTTTTAATTTGAGTCATAGTGATTATTATAGCTAGTATTATATTTTGTGTTTAATGTTGTTGTTATGTCAATATGTGTATATTTGATTAATAACTTTTCTCTCTTAGAATGTAGTTCTAGCAAGGCAAGGACTTCTTTATTTTTCCCACCATCACTGTATCCCTTTTGTCCAAATCGGTGGCTAGCAGATAGTAGGTACTCAATAAATTATTTGAAATCAATAAGGATTCAATGTATGATTGAAGAATAAACAGATAAATGACTTTAATCTACTTATAATTCTGGAACCAATAAGGGGTTTCTGTTTAATAGCATTAAGTTCCAAGTACTCTGTGCTAAATAGACTAAATCCAGATCTTGATGCTTGACTTATTCCTTATTGCTAGATCATGGGAATTAATTTTCCTCTTATTTATGGTTTGCTAGACCCAAAATTAACAAAATCAGCCACCTGACTTTAAGCAACTGGATTATTATATAAATCAAACAGCAATGAGGACCAGCTAAAAGAGATTTCAAGTGACTAAAAGCACATGCCCAATCTCCTTAATCCTGCACTTGACCTCCAGAGTAAAGGGAGTGAGATCAGAAACTGGTCCTACGATGGTAAGGCAGCAATGGATCTATAGTCCTTTTATTCATTTCCACGTCTTATTTCTTTCCTAGGGCTTTGCAGATCTCCTTACTTTCTCTCCACTTCACCCTTCATTCTTTCCTAGTCCATTTTTTATTCTTAAACTGTCACTTACTCAAAGGACTCTCAAATCCCTACTATAAATTAAGTCCTTTATTATACTATTCAAGTAGCACTCTGCAAGGAGCTTTGGTAGCACAGTGCCTAAGGCAACTGGCTGATAACCATAAGGTTGTTTGTTCAAACTCACCAGACACTCTGCAGAAGCAAGACTGGGCAATCTGCTTCCGTAAAGATTTACCACCTCATAAACCCAATGGGAGTCGCTATGAGTTGGAATCGACTCAACTGCAGTGGGTTTGGTTTTTGGTATAGCACTCTGCACTTTTCACTTTTGAGACTTATAATATTCTTTAATTAATTGTTTTCTTTAATTCAAGAAACATTCACAGAGCAATTGGGTTCCAGACAATCGTCTATAAGTTGAAGATGCCATTATAAACAACTCAGACCAGTATTTATGTGCTGGTAAAAGTTTCATTTTATTGAACTTTGTATAATATTAAATTTCCATTCATAAAATTATTTTTTAATAATTTTTGTCTCTTCTATAGTGGTTGTTCCTTCATAGCAAAAGATCTTGTTCTTTTTCTTTTTTACTTTTTATTTTCATTTTCCATGCTATCTCCAATATCTAGCCTAGGGCCCCATCATGGCCATTTATTGGATAAATAAATAAATGAAAGAACGAACTGCAGCATATCTACACTTACAATCTATGTAAGTTTGGGCCTTATATTTCATTTCTGCAAGCTTACGCTTATTTCCTATAAAGTAAATATACATTAATATAGAGTTTGCTTAGTTGGTATAATATTCTTGGATAATATAACTAAAATGCATAGCATATAATAGGCTTCAACAGATAGTAAAAATTTGGAATCAGGATGGTAAATCCTTGTAAACAACTTGATTTGTATAATTGATCTCCTTTGGGAAAAGTAAAGAACAGAGAGTCAGATATTCTAAATTGAAATATTGGCTACACGAATTATTTTTGTGACCTTTGGCAAATCACAACTTCTGTCTGAATGTCAGGCTTTTTCTTTACAATATGAAGATGAGAGTTAATACTACCACAGTGGACCAGCATGAAGATCAAATAACATAGCCTTAGTATAACTCTAAGTTATTAATCAATACAGAAATATTAGTTCTTCACATTATTGTTATTACTTTATTATAATCAGTACAAAATTGCAGCAATTAGAGAAGGCATGAGAAAAAAATAAAATGCCAAGAACTATCTATATGATTCTCACAGTTTGTTAGACATTGGATATCTTAAGTGACTTGGATATCTTGAATTATTGAAATCCCACAACAGTTTTGTGTGGTAGTACTATTATTATTCATTTATTTTGTAGGTGAGGAAATTAAAGAGTAAATTTTTAGTAATCTTCCCAGGTCACATAGCAAGTGAATGCCACAGCTGAGATTTGAAACTAGGGAGTGGTTGCAGAGCCTATATTTTGAGCAACTAGGTAATACTGCCCTCCAGGTTGTAGATGCATCTGCTTTAAAGAACATACTTCATATTTCTTCCAAGGCCATATTTTCTGCCTCAGGTTAGCTAACGTGGCTTCTTCAGTGACTATGTACCAGGGCATCACTGTCCTGGAGAGCTTCATATTTTACTTTAAAAGGCCATTCCATAAAAATGTCAAAAGTAGGAAATAGTTTTTGAAGAATGACTCTTCAGGAGCCATGTTTCAAAGGAATATAGTCTTGTTTAGGATATGAGACACTTACAGGAAAGAGGTTCCAGCACTTGGAGATTTATTGAAGCTTGACACTTAATGAAAACCCTAAAGGTTTTGATGGAGCTTTATTATGTCAATTACTCATATACCTCATATATAACCTAATATATTTAACTTCAAAAATCCCTTCCTAGCAGAAATGGCATTGAAATAGTAGCGCACAGGGTGTTTTGAATGAGTCGTAGCCACTCCCTAACTCCCTACTCATCCAGCTTACAGTATGTGATATGTCTGCTTATGTGGCTTTGACAAGAAGCTTAACAACAATACAATTTCATATAAACATTGGGATCCAGAGACAGAGAACTACCTTCTATTTGCATATTTCCTCTTTCATTTGAATTACTGTTTTGAGCATCAGAATTTCCCAAAGAACATAGGTAATACATGTAAATATTGGGAAACTTTACTTCTCAGATCTTCTCTTCCACCATGAGTGTCATGCACAACAAAAGAATTGCCAGTGTTTATCTACAAAGATCTGGGGAACCTATAAAGAATTGATTCTAAATATATTTTATCAAGGGAGGTGCTGGTGGCATAGTGCCTCAGGCATTTGACTGCTAACCAGAAGGCTGGCAGTTCAGATCGACCAGCCACTCCTAAGAAGGAAGGTTGAACAATCTACTTCTGTAGTGATACCAAATGAGAAACCCAAAGAGAAGTCACTATGCATCGGATCCAACTCTACAGCAGTGTGTTGCATTTTGTTGTGTATGTTGTATCAAGGAAAAAGGAATATAGTGTTGAATTGGGCAACATACATTGAATCTGATACACTAAGCAAACACTCTAGGTTCAATATTAAATCAAGCAGTTAAGGATGTCTCTAATAGTTTGGGTAATTGACTACAAATTTTATTCACAATTAACCTATAATAATGAGGTTGAAATGGACTTGGTTCTGTAAAGTAAGGTACCCAAATTTTTAGGAAAAAAATGACTAATAGACTAATAAAGTGGATTTAACCTGTAAGACCTGTACACCAACCTACTACTATAAGCCTGAGTTTCTCCAAGGACAATCCTTCTATGAAAGCAATAAGAGATGCATTCACAAGGGAGTTGCAGCAGCCTTGAAAAGTTCTCTAGTTTTTGCTAGGTGTAGGCCAGAGATGACAGTGGGACCTGCTGCCATCAAGTTGGATTCCCTAAATCAAATAGGGATTATGGGGTCTCAGTTGTTGTTGTTGTTGTTGTGTGCCATCGAGTCAGCCCTGACTCAGAGCCTCCCTATATTCAATGGATATGATGATAGCCCAGAGTTGTATGGCCAATGCACCAGAAATTAATTGCTGGCATTATTGTTAGCATGGTTACAGTAATAGGTAGCAGAACTAAAATAGTAATCAGCATAGTTTGACCTTCAGAGATCCTTAGAGTTAGCTCATTGATCATGATGTCCTTAGAAGTAAAGCAGATAAGAAGCCTACCACAGCCTTATTGATTGTATAAACAGAAAAGCTTTAGATCTGTGAAGAGAGATGTTATTTGAGTCACTATAATAGAATCCAGCCACCTCAACCAATTTCTATGCTTAAGCCAGTTCCTGGGTCAAAATTCACTATAGTAAAAAAGAGTATTGCAATTCCTTGAGAAAGCACTAGGCAACACAGTCAAAAATATATGCTTAAAATCTGCCTCTTATTTTCCCCTAAAGAATCCTGACACCCTTTATCTGGGTCTTGTGAAACAGGAATGAATAAATCTTTTGAGAAGATAAGGTCCTGTCCATAACTAACAGTACTTCACGGATACCCAAAATGATGCTGTAGCCAATAGTCAGAGTAGAGGCTTATGGAGATCAGGTAATAAATGAAATTATTATTTGGGCCCAAGTAAGGGTCATAGTTTCTTTGTTATACAAGGAACTTTTTATACAAGGAGAGCCAGAACTTGATGAGATTGTCTTGTTTTCTTGATTTCATGATTTTTCTTTCTTTGATAGGGTGTGGCCTCACCACTTTTCTATCATTCTTTTTAGTGGAAAATATTTGAGTTTTACTTCTCTAACATGTTTCCACCTTATACATGTTCCAGCTTTCACAGATTTTACTGTATCTAAAATGCATGGCTGTGGCAAGTAGACACAGCACTGGTATAATACCACTTAGATTCCTCGACCTGTGAAGTAAGAGTTATTATGATAGAAAAATCTAAGTGAAAGCCACAAAGACTACTTTTACCTACTAATATAATAAGCAAAACATGACATATTTATGTCACATCGAGTACTTGAAAGACACAGGAGTTGTGTTTCCTACTATATTCCTGTTCAATTTGGTCTTTGTTGAAGGCACATAGAAATAGAAGAATGATATTGGATTTCAAAGCCTTAATAAGGTAATGATTCTAATTGCAGTTATGCCAAATGTGGCTTCATTGCTAGAGCTGATCAACAATCCCCTGGCATCTGACATGTAGCTATGCACACACACACACACACACACACACACATGTTTTATATATATATACTTCAATTTGATTGTGGTTTGGGTGAAAGTTTACAGAGCAACTTAGTTTCCCATTCAACAACTCAAACACATTTTGTTTCATGACATTAGTTGCAATCCCCTTAATATAACAGGACTCCTCCCACTTCCTCCCTGTGTTCTCTGCTTCCATTCATCATTCTTTTGTACCCTTTCCTGCCTTCTGAACTTTGTTTTTGGGCAAATGCTGAACTTTTGATCTCATATGGCTGATTGTTCTGGGGTAAATGTTACCCAAGGGTGTTATTGTTTTCTTAATAGGCCTGTCTACTATTTTCCTGTCTATTGTCTGCCTGAAAGGGGATCCTCCAAGGTACATTAAGTTCCAGGTTTGAAGGGTATCTAAGGCCTATGTTCTCAGGGGTTCCATCAGTCTCTATGAGACTAGTATGTCTACTCTTTTTATTATTTTGTGTTTTGTTCTACATTTTTTTCTCATTCTGTCTGACACCTTCTATTGTGATAACAGTCACAGTGGTCAGTAGTGGTAGCTGGGCACAATGCAGTTCTTCTGGTCTCAGACTTGTGGAGACAGTGGTTTGCCTGGTTTACCAGTCCTTTGGACTAGCTGTTTCCTTGAAATTTTTATTATCTTTATTCTTCTTTGCTCCAGATGGGGAAAGACCAGTAGTTACATTTCAGATGTGCACTCACAAGCTTGTAGACCCCAGTAGCTACTCATAAAAATAGGTTGTAGAACACTGTCTTTGTGGACTATGTTATGCCAATTGACCTAGATTTCCCTTACGACTATGGTCCTAAGCCTCCAAACTCAGTGACTCAGTCTCTCAAGGTGGTTTGTTATAGATAAGAAGTTTGCATAATTTTGGCCCCTGTATGCTCTTGGATATATTTACAGCACATACAAATATCTAGGTAGAAATATCTTCTGCCAAATCTATATACATTCATGGATGTACTTCCATACACCATCCAACATCTGTTCAGTTTACATATCTACCTATGTATTCACTCATACTATTGTTCATTATTACTGTTATTGTAGGATCGTGTATGTAACGGTATTTACCACTGTTGTCTTTTACTCTTGGGTACCTCCCAGGGACTTTATTTGCCTTGGTCTTGTTGGTAAGAACAATTTTCAATTTTTTACTTCAGGCTCATAAGATCAGCAATACAGTGTCACTGACCTATCTCAGGACTCACTCTAACATCCCTCCTTATGACATAATCTAATCTAGTCTAAAGGAACTTTGATCATCACTTTATTTCAGAAGATATTAAGCTGACAACATTGTACTGATTGGACATACTGAGAAAGAAGCAGCAGCTACTCTAGGCAAGTTGGTAAATTGTATACACACCTGTGGAAAATAATTTCCACAATAATTCTGGGGCTGGCCACCGTGGTGCAATATGTTGTCGTTTTGTTGTTAGGTGCCGTTGAGTCGTTTCCAACTCATAACGACCCCATGCACAGCATAACGAAACACCACCCTATCCCGCACCAGCTCCATGATCCTTGCTATACTTGAGCCCATTGTCATAGCCAACATGTCAATCCATCTCATTGAAAGCCTTCTCCTCTTTTGTCAACCTTCCACCTTACCAAGCATGAATTCCTTTTCCAGGGAATGGTCCCTTCTGACAACATGACAAAAGTAGATGAGATGAAGTCTAGCCATTCTCACTTCCAAGGAGCATTTCGGATGCACTTCCTCCAGGACAGATCTGTTAGTTCTTTTAGCAGTCCATGGTATTTTCAGCATTCTTCACCAACAACACAACTCAAAAGCATCAACTCTTCTTTGGTCTTCGTTATTCATTATCCAATCTCATATGCATACGAGGTGATTGGAAAGATCATGGCTTGTGTCAGGCGTACCTTAGTCCTCAAGGAGACATCCTTGCTCCTCAGCACTTAAAAGAGTTCCTTTGCAGCTGACCTGCCCAGTGTTACACGTCGTCTAATGTCCTGACTGTTGCTTCCATTGGTGTCGATTGTAGAACCAAGCAACATGAATTCTTTGACAACCTCAATCTTTCCTCCATTTATCACGATGCTGCTTATTGGTCCAGTTGTGAGGATTTTTGTTTTCTTTATATTGAGATGTAATCCAAATTGCAGACTGTATTCTTCAATCTTCATCAGTAAGTCCCTCAAATCATCCTCACTTTCAGCAAGCAAAGTTGTGTCATCAGCGTATCTCAGGTTGTTAATGATTCTTCTTCCCATCCTGATGTTTTTCTTCATATAGTCCAGTTTCTCAGATTATTTGCTCAGCATATAGTTTGAGTAAGTATGGGGAAAGGTTATAACCATGACATACTCCCTTCTTGATTTTAAACCATGCAGTGTCCCCTTGTTCCATTTGAATGACAGCTTCCTGGTCAAGGTACAGGTTCCTCATGAGTACAATCAAGTGTT
>NW_006921833.1:211158-218712 GCF_000298275.1 Orycteropus afer afer
TCCTACTTCCATAGTGATACTGCCTCGGAAACCCAAGGAGGGGTCGCTATGAGTCGGGGCCGACTCGACGGCACATAACAACAACAACAACATATGATAGCAAACCTGTATCATCTTCTTCAGATTTTTATTGTTCTCCTTTTGATACATAAGTCTATCTTGCTAATTTTCTCTAGTAGGAACCAAAAACTTTCTATAAACCACTAAGTTACCAGGCAATCTGAGCTACTCACCATTAACTGGTATTGGCTGAGCAACAAGTCATAAAATCAGGTATTTAAAGAAGGAATCCACCATCAAATTAAAGGAATTCTTATGATATCAGGCTTGAGTGAGATATGAAGGCACAGGTAAATTTTATGAGGAAATGGCTTAAATAACAATGCCCCTTACTCCTACTATATTGCCTCTCTCTCAATCTGAACCCTTAAGGCCTAGGATTTTCTTATGACCACCTGACAGAGGAAGCAAGAAAAATAGGACATACTTACAGATACCAAAATACACAAACCCACTGCCATCAAGTCAATTCTGACTCATAGCATCCCCCTTTGGGTTTGTGAGGTGGTATATCTTTATGGAAGCGGATTGTCCATCTTTCTTCCACAGAGTGGCTAGTGGGTTTGAACCACCAACTTTCTAGTTATCAGTCAAATACCTTAGGCACTACACCACTAGAACTCTTTTATTTACAGATGGTTCTGTAGAATTCACTGGAACTATCCCAAAGGAGACTACTATAACACCTACAACCCCATCTTATTACTCCAGGATGTGCCTGAATAGAGTGCTGAATGAAAATCTTCCCTTAGGCAGGACTTGGGGTAACTTATCTGTAGCATTTTTGTGATTTGTTTTTATTTGGATTCCACCCCTTCCCCTCCCCCCCAAAAAAAGAGAAATGATCAGAAGTAGAATCTCCTTTGAGGTATAGGCCATGGCTAAGGGTCAGAATCTTAGAAGGAACGTATTTGGAAAATTGGTGACAAGAAAGACTGGGAAATAAAAATTTGGATAGACTTCTCTGAATGAATATGAAGTGGCAAGATACTTTTTGTCCCATACGTGAACTCTCACAAAAGAATAACTTCAGCAGAATAAGATCTTCACAATCAGATGAACAAGATCTGCTGTGTGGATATCTGTCAGACTCCAGCTACCTCTGTCCTTATGAAACATACTTCTAAATAAAATGGAGATAATGGCAGGGATGAATGTTATACATGGGTTCAACAACATGAACTTTGACTCTCCTAGTCTGTTTGACCTGCCTAACCTATCAGTAGAAGAGACTAATAGCCCCCAACATGATACCATTCCCCAAGAGCATTAACCAGCCTCCTAGTAGCAGGTCAAAAGGACCCAGTTTCTTCTGAGTTGTTGATTATGGAGGCTGTGAGAAACATAACCAGGTCCCTGTTTGTTCTTGCTCCCTACTTTTCCCACCCAGCTTCAGCCCAATGGCTTGCCCTGATGACCAGTGCTGATTTTGAACCTACCACCAGCCACAGAGGTTGAAGAAGTGGGGTTCTTTTTGAGCAAAAATAAAAGCTACTCTGAGACAAGTTATAAAATAACAGTTTCAAAGAATATTATCTAAATATTTGACAATAAAGACAGTTTCATAAGGATGATTCACAATGTAAAATATATTTTTTAAATAAATGTTTACATGTAAGTTCCACATATACTCAGTAAACATCACTAGCTATCTGTATCTATTTTTCTATACTACTACTATGTCTTAGGAGCTCTGGTAGCATAGTGCCTAAGGCATTTGACTGCTAACCAGAAGGCTGGCAGTTCAAACCCACCAGCCACTCCTCAGAAGGAAGGTTGGGCAATCTACTTCCATAGTGATACTGCCTTGGCAACCTAAGGAGGAGTCACTACGAGTCAAGTCCAACTCAAAGACACACAACAACAACAACTACGTCTTACATGTGTTCTATTTATAAAACATAAAACATCATTTTAAATTATGCTGTTTTTGCTAAATTATAAGCTGTCCATAGCAATGACTTTCTCTTTTGTCTGTGTCACTAATAACTTTCAATAGCAGACATACTGTGATTATTGAATGAAAATGGTGAATCTGTTTGAGAGGTATCCTTATGTCTATCTACAAAAATGTGGGGGAAAAAAACATTTAAGTGAGCAAAACAGGGATTGGTGGCTTGTCAACAGACCAGTACACATGACTAAGTGTATAAGAGTTAATATGGGAAAAGATTTCTTTCCAGAAATTGAAGTAGTACAAGGATTTGTTACAAATTGAACCCTTTCAAACTAAGGTATATTGTATTGTTGTTGGTTAAAACCAGACTTGAAAGTGAATCAGGAAAATGATATCATATTTGATGGGTGAGAAAAGAAGAAGTCTATTTGCCTGTATATCCAAGATGGTAATAAAGAATAAGAGTATGAGGAATTAATAACTGAAACAGGTTATAAGACACAAAAACTGGGAGGACATAAGCCAAGGAGATAAAATCCATATGAAAATATTTTGCTAGAACAGTGGATGGAGAAAAGAAAGCATCTAGAGATCTCTACAACACATACACATGATACTACAAATATTTCTTCATAATTGAATATTTGATTAATAGCATTGATTCTTATCAATCTCAGCATCAGTCTTTTCATCATTAGCTTTCTGAAGTGTGGTCTATTATTCTCTGAAAATTGAATTTTATTTTGTTACAATTTCTTTAATGTCAGTAGTCCATTTGGTAATGGTTCCTTCATTATTGCTACAAGCACCCATAAATTATTCTGCACAGAACAAATGTTTGAAATGATTATAAAGGTAGGGTGTTATCTGCTATGGTTCTTAGGTTTACTTTATAATTAGCAATTGTTTGATTGAAGACTCAACCTTAAATAACCTGTTAAATGATACCACACTTGATAAACATTCAAAAGTATCACAGATCTTAATCATTTTTTGCATCATGTGTATAAATGTGGCTGCTTAACAGAAAACCTAGTAGACCCTTTAAAATGCAAATTCAACCAGCTCATACAATCTGATTTAGAGTTTCTATAGGTGAACCCCTGAAATGTGTATATTTAAGAAGCTTCCAAGGAGATTCTAATGAAAAAGCTATGTTGCCCTACATTTGAAGCCACAACATACCAAATATTGTGGCAACATTTAGTGAACACAAGTCAGCTCTGAATCATAGTGACCTTATGTATAAACAATATCAAAACTCCAAACTCACTTCCATCAAGCTGATTCCAACTCATAGCAACCCCCTTTGGGTTTCTGAGGCAGTAAATCTTTACAGAGGTAGATTGTCCCGTCTTCCTTCCATGGAGTGGCTGGTGGATTTGAACTGCCAGCCTTCTGGTTAGTAGTCAAATGCCTTAAACACTATGCCACCAGAGCTCCTTTTGTATAGCGAACAGAGAGTTGAATCGCCCTGCACCATCTTTATAATCATTACTATGTTTGAGCCCATTGTTGCAGACACTGTGTCAATCTCCCTCATTGAGAGTCTCCATGTTTTTTATTGACCCTTTACTTTACCAAGCATGATGTTTTTCTCCAGAAATCCATTCATATGACATGTCCAAACTAAACAAGGTGACATCTTGCTGTCCTTTCTTCTGTGTAGTATTATGGTTATCCTTCCTCCGAAACATATTTGTGCATTTTTCTGGCAGTCCATGGTATAGTCGATATTTTCACCAACATCACAATTCAAATATGTCAATTCTTTGGTCTTTCTTTTCCATCACCCAGCTTTCACATGCATATGAGACAACAGAAAAGATTTAGGATTGGTCAGATGTAGCTTAATTGTCTTTGCAATTTAGCACTTCAAAGAGATCTTTTGCAGATTTGCCCAGTGCAGTTTGAATTGACTCAACAGCAGTGAGTTTGGTTTTTTGCTTTGGTTTGGTTTCTAACTGCGGGTCTTTGCACATTTCATTATAATAATTTATCTTATCTCTTGGAGCAGCACTTTGAAATCTTCTGTTCAGTTCTTTTACGTCCTCATTTCCTCTTTTTGCTTTAGCTACTCTGTGCTCAACAGCAAGTTATAGATTTTCATGTGGCATTCATTTAAGTCTTTTCTTTCTTCCCTGGTTTTCTATTGACCTTCTACTTTCTTCACATATTATGCCCTTAATGTCATTTTACAACTCTTGGTTTTCAGTGATTAGTGTTCAGGGCATGACATCTGTTCTTGAGATGGTGTTTAAAATCTGGTGGAATATATTCAAGATGACTATTATTAAGGGGTCCTTATTTGTCTTGCTCAAAGGTCAAGAACTATTGCCTTAGAATATTCATACAGATATTAAATTTCATATATTCTTATCTTTACTCAAGGCTCATCACCAACATAAACTCAAATTTAAAATTATGAAGCAATTACCCCAAACCAATGTACCTTTAAAATAAAACAGACACAGTGTTATTAAGGTACAAGGTCAAATAATGTCATTTTTCCACGTTAATTTACACATGGAATAACCTCACATTATTTTTTATAATGAAATTTAAGAGATTGCTACCTCAAGATATTTTTTGTCATCCTTCTCTAGAGCTGAATTGACTACATTGCTAGAACTTGCTGCTGACAAGTATTGTGGAAGGTCATAGTTTTGACGTCCTTGTAGTCCACATTACTTCACTCTGTTCAGTAGCTGTAGTCTAGGTGGATTCAAAGTTGGTTGATCAACCATACAAGGAGACTACAGATTGAATCGATCAATGTCAACCTGACAGGAGATAAAAAGACATCTGTTTCAAGATAGTGAAAACCATAAATCAGAAAGCTTACTTACATGATGTATTACAGTATTGAGTTTTAAAAAATATTTTGATGCAGTTGAAATATAACATTAATGGTTATAAAGAACATCATTTAGATAATTTTAAAATCATGATTATTGAGAAACAATTTACAAATAGTAAAAATTACCCTGTTTAAATGTATAATTCTATGCATTTTGACAAGGTACAGTTGTCAAATTATACATTTTCAGAAATAAACAAGCTTTCTAAACAGTTGTTTAACTGCCCTCACTATGAATATGTAGAATATTTTCATTACCTGGAAGTTTCATTATGCTCCTTTGTAGTCAGTTTATAACTCCACCTGGTACCTGGAAATTACTGACTTTTTTACTATCCCTATAATTTTGTCTTTTCCAGAATGTCACATAAATGGAATCATACAGTATATATGTAACCTTATGTGTCTGGTGTTTTTCATGCAGCAAAATAAATTCAAGATTCCACTCTGTTGGATGTTAATAATTTGTTCCTTTTATTGTAGAACAGTATTCTATTGTGTGTGTATGTGTGTGTGTGTATATATATATATCATTATTTATTTTTTCATTCATTGGTATTTGTAAAGTTTCCAACTTTTGCTATAAATATATATGTAGAGGTCTTTTTTGTAGACTAATCTTCATTCTCTTGATTTGATACCTACAAAAATAATTGGTAAGTTGTATATCATATCATATCATATCATATTCTAATGAATATCTTATATAGTAGATATGAAACTTCCCAACTACTCTCCAAAATGTGTGCACCATTTTGCACTCCAGGCAGATATTCCAATGAATTGCTCTGCATCTTGCCAACATTTGATATTGCCATTATTTTTACCCATGCTAGTGTGTGTGTGTGGTCCATGGGTGGAGCAAGTGGTTTGGCACTTAACTATTAGCTATAAGTTTGGTGGTTTTAGCCTACCCAGAGATGCCTTGGAAGACAGGTCTAGCAATCTGCTTCCAAAAATGTACAGTCTTGATAACCCTATGCAGCAGTTCTACTTTTCACACATGGGGTCACTATGAATTGGCAACAACTGGCACTACAGAAGAAAGACCTGAAAATATACTTAAGTAAGGATTACAAACAAATCCAAAAAGACCAATTCTACTCTTTAACACGAAGTGGCCATGAGTCAGAATTGACTTAATAGAATCTACCAACACCATACATTTTAGAATTATTTTGTCAATCTATCCAAAAACCCAGTAGGATTATGTTTGAAATTTCATTGAATCTGCAGATCAGTTTGGAGATAATTGACATTCTAAAAATATTGAATCTATCAAATAAATTTCTGTTTAAATATATTTTGAATTCTTTATATGGTCTCTAAATTCAGGAGGTTTATTATCAAGGTCATATTTTGGCTCTTGTGGACTTGTTTTAATTGTCTTCAATTTCAACTTGAACTGGCATATGAGCTGTTGATCATCTGTTCCACAATCAGCTCCTGGCCTTGTTTTGGATAAAAATACTGAACTTTTTCATCACCTCTTGCCACAGATGTAGTCAATCTGATTCCTGTGTATTCCATCCTGCAAAGTCTACATGAATAGCTGTCATTTATGTTGTTGAAAAAAAGTATTTGCAATGAATAAGTCATTGGCCTTGCAAAATTCTATCATGAAATCTCCAGCATTATTTCTATCACCAACTCCATATTTTCCAACTATGGTGACTCTTCTTTGTTTCCAACTTTTGCATTCCAGGCACTAGTGATAATCAATGCATCTTGATTGCATGTTCAGTCAATTTCAGACTGCAGAAGTTGGTAGAAATCTTCAATATCCTCATCTTTGACTCTGGTGATTGGTGCATAGATTTGAATAATAGTAGTATTTACTGGTCTTCCTTGTAGGTGAATGGATATTATCCTATCACTGACACCATTATACATCAGTACAGATCTTGAAACAACAATCTTTGTGACAATGACACCAAGAACATCATTTATGAAGAAAGCAAGAGGTCATTAAAAAGACAAGAAATAGAGTTCCAGTGAGATGCTAGAACAGGCAGAAAGATTGCACAGACCCTCTTCAACAAAGAAAAGGGGAACTAATTAACATAGATATAGAAGATAATCCTGGAGCCCTGAGCTTTGAAGGCAAGGATAAAGAAGTGGGCTAAACTCCAACTACTAGAAGAATTTGCAAGAAAACACCAAAAAAAAGAGACATATGGAGCTGTGGTCTGGCAGTGATCCTGATGGCACTGACACCTTGGATATTGCCGAGTGGGGTTAGGACATAAGAATTAACTTAAAAATTAGCTCTGCTAGCCAGGGACTGCATGAAGGACTGCACTATTGGCTGATGAATAAAAGGGGAAGCAATGAAAAGGAAGGCAGGCTGAGCTGTGGACTTTTGCCTATCCAGAGGTCACAGCCATTTTGAATGTTTACAACCAGGTTGAACATTTTGGATGTTTAAAGTGACAGCATTCTCCCAGACTCCAGGGACTTAAGAATAGGCTCCCCTTTCTGGGAACTGAAAGGACATTCCAGATGCCAATCACTAAAAAGGTGCATTATTCTCCTTGTTATGCCTTATACTCTCTTGGTAAATAGAGCTGTGACCATCTCTCACTGCCTCCCACCCACCTTCTGGATGGCAGGAATTCCATCCCAGTCTGTGTGCTTGGACAGAAACTGGGTGCCCTGACCCACTCTGCCACATTTTTTTTTTAGTTTGTTTGTTTTTATCTGTTTAAAAATTATTATTATTATTATTATCCTTAAT
>NW_006921833.1:218812-219323 GCF_000298275.1 Orycteropus afer afer
GATGTTTCCTGCATCATTCAAAATTTTGCTATAGAATCTTTCAATATTGCAACTCAAGGCTTAAATTTTTTCCTGGATTATTTTGGCTTGAGAAATGGTGAGCATATTCTTCCCTTTTGGTTTTCCAGGTCTTTGCACATTTCATTATAGTTATTGGCTTTATCTGCTCCAGCTGCTCTTTGAAATCTTTGGTTCAATTATTTTATCTTGTCATTTCTTCCATTTTCTTTAGCTACTCTCCACTCAAAGACAAGTTTCAGAGTCTCTTCTGTAATCCATTTTGTCTTCTCTTCTTTTTTATCTTTTTGACAAAAAAGTGACATCTTGCTTTCTTCATGGATGATGCTCTTGATGTCATCCCACAATTCTTCTGGTTTTTGGTGATTGGTGTTCAACGCTTCAAATCTATTTTTTAGATGGTCTCTAAATTCAGGAGGGATATATTCTAGATCATATTTTGGCTCTCATGGACTTGTTTTAATTGTCTTTAATTTCAAGTTGAACTTGCATA
>NW_006921833.1:221822-222778 GCF_000298275.1 Orycteropus afer afer
TTCCCTGTTCCTGGTTCCATTTTTTTCTTTCTTGTGGTTAACCACATTATTTGTTTTTCTTTTTCCATTTTTCCCATTCTTTTCTTCATTATTCTCTTACCTGACCATTTTTCTCTGATTTTCCTCTCCCCAGATATTGTGTCTTTCTTTTTTTTCCCCCTTTTTTTTGGTTATTATTCCTGTGTGATAACATGGTGTGTTTTTTGTCTATTTGCTTTTACTTTTTTATAGTTATTCAAGGATTGTTGTTTAACTGAGTGGGAAACAGTAACAGTCCCCATATGACACAACTACACCCACACCATCTACAGCTTCACTTACTGAGTGAGAACCATCACTTCCTTCTCCATCAACAACCAAAGATAAGCAACCACCAAGAATATCCTGGATCACTCTTGGCTGCTCTTCACAGTTAACAGAGATCTAAATACAACATTGTCACAATGTCTCAGAGACAACAGACCACCACAGTCCACACAAAGAAGCAAGATAAAATGGTAGAAACAAGAGAACAGGTTACAGATGCAGAACATATCCCCGAGGAAGAAGCAGCATTGGAACTCCCTGATAAGGAATTCAAAATAATTATGCTTAGGTATCTTCAAAGGATTGAGAGACAGATCAAGGAATATACTGACAAAATTAAGTAAAACACAGACAAAACCCTACAAGAATTTTGGGAAAAAAAATACAAGAACAAAATAACAAAATAAATGAAAAATTAGAAATAATACAAAATCTACAGATAGAAGAAGTCCAGAAGATTAATAGCAAATTTTCAAAAATAGATAACTAAATGAAAGGGCAAAGGAGTAGAATCAAAGCAATGGAAGGAAGAATTAATGAGATTGAAGACAAATACCTGAATACATCTTTGGAAAGGAATCAATCAGAAAAAAAGATAAAAACAAAATGAAGAAAGCCTAAGCTTCATGTGGGTTACCATCAAAAGGAAA
>NW_006921833.1:223730-226030 GCF_000298275.1 Orycteropus afer afer
GAAACCCAAGGAGGGGTCGCTATGAGTCGGGTCCGACTTAACGGCACATAATAACAACAACAACAAAAAAAAAAAACAATAGTAACAAAGGGAATGAAAACATGATTCATAAACATAATGAGCTCAGCACAGAAAATTATGTGGAACAAAGAAACCAGGGACAGCATGAAAAAACAACAAAATGACAGCAAAAAATTCATATTTGTCGATAATTACACTGAATGGTAATGGATTAAATGCACCACTCAAAAGATGGAGAGTTGCAGACTAGATAAGAGAACAACACCCATCAATATACTGTCTACTAGAGACACATCTTAGAGACAAAGACAAAAATAAACTAAAAATCAAAGGTTGGAAAAAGATATATCATGGAAATAACAACCGAAAAAGAGCAGGAGTGGCAATATTAATTTCTGATCAAATTGTCTTTAAGACAAAAACCACCATAAGATACTAGGAAGTACATTATATAATGATTAAAGGATCAATTAAACAAGAAAATATAACCATAATAAATATCTATAGAGTCAATGAAGGAGCCCCAAAATACATAAGTCAGACTTTAAAATAATTGAAAAGTCAAATAGATGACTTCACAGTCATAGTGGGAGACTTTAATACACCACTTTCTTTGAAAGATAGAACTGGAAAGAAACTCAACAAAGATGCAGAAGAGCTAAACAATACAATCTACCATCTAGACCTTATAGACATCTACAGAGCACTTCACCCAATAACTGCGCAATAAACATTCTTTTCCAGCACACATGGAACATTTTCCATGATAGACCATATGGTAGGCCATAAAGTAAGCCTTAATAAATTTTAAAACATTGAAATACTGCAAAGCATATTCTCACATCACAATGCTATCAAATTGAAAATTAACAATAGGAAGATCAATGGAAAAAGAGAAAACACATGGAAACTGATCAACACTTTCCTTACAAAACACTGGATAAAAGAAGAAATAAAAAATGAAATTCGAAAATTCTTTGAATCAAATGACAAGGAAAACACAACATACCAAAATCTTTGGGACACAGCAAAAGCAATTATCAGAGACCAATTTATAGCAATAAATGCACACATCAAAAAAAAAAGAAGAAAGAGCCAAAATCAACACTTTAAACCAACAATTAGAAAAAGAACAAAAAGAAAAGCCTACAGTCCCCAGATGAAAGGAAATAATAAAGATTTGAGCAGAAATCAATCAAACAGAAAATAGAAAGACAATAGAAAAAATCAACAAGACTAGAAGTTGGCTTTTTAAGAGATTAATAAAATTGCCAAACCACTGGAAAATTTAACAAAGGAAAAGTGGGAGAGAATACAAATAAAATGAATAAGAAATGAAATAGGTGACATCACAAGAGAACCAACTGAAATCAAAAGGATAATATCAGGATACTATGAAGAACTGTACTCCAACAAATTTGAAAATCTGTAAGAAATGGACAGCTTTCTGGACACACACTGCCTATCTAAACTAGCACAGACCGATATAGAAAAGTTGAGCAGATCCATTACAAAAGAAGAAATTGGAGAGGTCATCAGAAAATTACCAACAACAACAACAACAAAAAAGTCCTGCCCCAGACAGTTTCACCAGAGAATTCTACCAAACATTCAGAGAAGAACTGACACCAATCCTACTCCAACTATTCCAAAACATAGAAAAGGATGGAATCCTTTTTAATTCATTTTATGAAGCCAGCATAACCATGATACTAAAACCAGGCAAAGACATCACTCAAAAAGAAAACTACAGACCAGTAACCCACAGGAACATAGATGCAAAAATCTTCAACAAAATCCTAGCCAATAGACTCCAACAACATATCAAGAAAATCATTCCTTATGACCAAGTGGGGTTCATATCAAGCATGCAAGGATGGTTAAACATTAGAAAATCAATCAACGTCCTCCACCACATAAATAAAACAAAGGAAAAGAACCACATGATCATATCAATTGATGCAGAAAAGGAATTTGACAAAATCCAATACCCATTCCTGATCAAAAGTCTCAACAAATAAGAATAGGAGGGACATTCCTCAACATAATACAGGGCATCTATGCAAAACCAACAGCCAACATTATTCTCAATGGAGAGAGACTGAAACCGTTCCCCTTGTGAACAGGAACCAGAAAAGGATGCCTTCTATCACTACTTCTATTCAACATTGTATTGGAAGGCCTAGCCAAGACAATAAGGCCAGAAAGGGAAATCAAAGGCATCCAAATTGGTAAGGAAGAGTCAAACTATCACTATTTGCTGATGATATGATCCTATA
>NW_006921833.1:227277-229104 GCF_000298275.1 Orycteropus afer afer
GCAGATAACTACTCTCCTTTTGAAAAATGCCTTTTAGCTTGTTACTGGGGTTTAGTAGAAAATGAATGCCTAACTGTAGGCCACCAAGTGACCATGAGGTCTGAGCTGCCCATCATGAACTGGGTGTTGTCTGACCCACAGAGTCATAAAGTTGGACATGCACAGCAGCACTCCATCATTAAATGGAGGTGGTATATCAGAGATTGGGCCCAAACAGGACCTGAAGGCACAAGTAAGTTGCATGAGAAAGTGGCCCAAATTCCTATGGTCTCCACTCCAATCACATTACCTTCTCTCTCCTAGTCTGCACTTATGGCATCATTTGGAGTTCCTTATGATCAGTTGACTGAATGAGAAAACTCATGCCTTGTTTACAGTTGGTTCTGCATGATATGCAGGTGCAACTCGTAAGTGGACAGCAGCAGCACTGCAGCTCTTTCTGGGACTTCCCTGAAGACATTGCTGAAGGGAAATCCTCCCTTTGGGCAGAACTTCGAGCCATGCAACTGGCTGTTCACTTTGCATGGATTAAAAAATGGCCAGATGTCTGACTGTATACAGATTCATGGGCTGTGGCCAATGGCTTGGCTGGATGGTCTGGGACTTGGAAGGAGCATGATTGGAAAATTGGTGACAAGGCTGCATGGGGAAGAGGTATGTGGATAGATCTTCCTGAATGGGCCAAAAGAATAAAGATATTTGTATCTCATGTGAATGCCCATCAAAAGGTGACTGTGGTAGAGGAGGACTTTAACAATCAGGTAGATAGGATGACATGTTCTATGGAAGCCAGCCATCCTTTTCTCCAGCTACTCCTGTCAGTGCCCAACGGGCTCATGAACAAAGTGGCCATGGTGGCAGGGATAGAGGTTATGCATGGACTCAGCAACATGGACTCCCACTTACCAAGGCTGATTTGGCTACTGCTACTACCGACTGCACAATATGCCAGCAGCAGACACAAGCACTGAGTCCGCAATATGGAACCATTCCTCAGGGTGATCAACTGGCAACCTCGTGGCAAGTTGATTACATCGGACAACGTCCATGATGGAAAGGACAGTGTTTTGTTCTTACTGGAATATATACTTATTCTGGATATGGATTCACCTTCCCTGCACACAATGCTTCTGCAAAAACTACCATCCAAGGACTAAGAAAACACCTTACCCACAATCATGGTATCCCACACAGCATTGCTTCAGATCAAGGGTCTAATCACAGCAAATGAAATGTGGAAAATGGGCTTATGCCCATGGAATTCACTGGTCTTACCACATTCTCCATCATCCTGAAGCAGTTTGATAGAAAGATGGAAAGGCCTACTGAAAACACAATTATGGCTCCAGCTAGGTAGCAATACCTTGAAAGGTTGAAGCATGTTCTCCAGGAGGCTGTATATGTGCTAAACCAGATCCAATATATGGTGCTGTTTCTCCAATAGCCAAGATTCACAAGTCCAGGAACCAAGGGGTGGAAATGGGAGTGGTACCACTCACTATTACACCTAGTGACCCACTGTGATAGTTAAGTTTGTGTGTCAACTTGGGTGGGCCTGGTTGAGTGGTTGGGCAGTGGATGGTAGTTATTCCCCAGGATGATACTGGCAATCAACTCTATGGTGGGATCTACCACAAGCAGCTGAGTAGTTGCTTTGGGTATGTGGTCTGCTTCCTGTACATAAGAAGTGGTTTTGGGAATGGTCTCTAGCTTATGGCAGGCTTGAACCTGCATGTAGCCATGCCATTGTTCAGCAGCCTGCCATGCTCTGCTGACCTTGGAACTTTCAATGGTCTGCTGTGTGGTTTGGTAACATCAGGACTGTGC
>NW_006921833.1:256747-276919 GCF_000298275.1 Orycteropus afer afer
AGAATTTCCAGTGGTGCAAGCTGGATTCAGAAGAGGATGTGGAACAACGGATATCATAGCTGCTGTCCAATGATTCTTGGCCCAAGGCAAAGAATACCAGAAAGATGTTTACTTGTGTTTTATTGACTATGCAAAGGCATTTGATTGTGTGGATCATGACAAATTGTGTATAACATTGAGAAGAATAGGAATTCCCGAACATTTGATTGTACTCATGAGGAACCTGTACATTGACCAAGAGGTTGTCATTCGAACAGAACAAGGGGACACTGCATGGTTTTAAATCAAGAAAGGAGTGTACCAGGGTGGTATCCTTTCCCCATACTTATTCAATCTATATGCTGAGCAAACAATCTAAGAAGCTGGACTATATGAGGAAAACATGGCATCAGGATTGGAGGAAGAATCATTAACAATCTGTGATACACTGATGACACAACTTTGCTTGCTGAAAGTGAGGATGACTTGCACTTACTGATGAAGATTGAAGAACACAGTCTGCAGTATGGATTACATCTCAAAATAAAGAAAACAAAAATTCTCATAACTGGACCAATAAGCAGCATCACGATAAAAGGAGAAAATATTGAGGTTGTCCAAGAATTCCCATTGCTTGGTTCTGCAATCAACGTGAATGGAAGCAGCAGTCAGGACATTAGATGATGAATAGCGCTGGGCAAGTCAGCTGCAAAGGAACTCCTTCAAGTGCTGAGGACCAAGGTGCACCTGACATAAGCCATGATGTTTTCAATCACCTCTTATGCATGTGAGAGCTGGACAATGAATAAGGAAGACCAAAGAAGAGTTGATGCTTTTGAGTTGTGGTGATGGCAAAGAATACTGAAAGTAACATGGACTGTTAAAAGAACTACCAGATCTGTCCTGGAGAACATGCAGCCGAAATGCTCCCTGGAAGCCAGAATGGTCAGACTTCATCTCACCTACTTTGGTCATGTCGTCAGAAGAGACCATTTCCTGGAGAAGGATGTCATGTTTGTTAAAGTGGAGGGTCAATGAAAGAGGGGAAGGCCCTCAACAAGATGGATTGACATGGTGGCTGTAGCGATGGGCTCAAGTATAATAGGGATCATAGAGCTGGTGTGGGATCAGGCGGTGTTTTGTTCTCCTGTGATAGGGTCACTATGAGTCAGAAACAACTGGACGGCACCTAACAACAATGGAGGTAAAGAAGAATATGTCTGGAATATAAAAGATTCTTTAGGACATTTCTTAATACTACCATGCACTGTGATTAATGTTAACAGAAAACTGCAGCAACCCAATTCTGATATGACTTCTAATGGCCCAGACCCTTCAGGAATGAAAGTTGGGTCACCCCACCAGGCAAAGAACTACCACTAGCTGAGATGCTTGTGGAGGGCAATGGAAATATGGAATGGTGGTGGAAGAAAATAGTTCTGAATATCAGCTATGACCAGGTGACCACTTGCAGAAACAAGGAATGTGATTATTATATTTCTTCATTGTATGTGTGCGTCAAATATTTTTGTTTTCTTCTGTTATGAACTATGAAATGTAAACAGAGTTCATGTGTTTTGGTTATAGGCGTGTTAGTGTATAATGTTAGGTGCAAATATGACTTTATAATTGTCCTTATTTAGAGAACATATGTGGTTAAGGAGATGTGTATAACTGCCAAGTTGACAATGGGTGGACTGTGATAGCTGGGGTTGTGTGTCAAATTGGCAATTGTCTGGACCATGAGTTTCAATGGTTTAAGCATTTGTGATGGGTTTATTCCAATGATGAGATCAGATGTGTATGTTTTGAGCAGCCAGTCCATTTCTGAGGAGTTTATCTGAGGAGAAACTCCAGAAAGGGAGTTTCTCTATGGTTGTGGCCTCTTTCCAATATATATGTGGACATTCTGGGCACAGAGAGACTTTTCTGTGGATCTGGATACTGTTGTGCTGCCTACAACTGCCCATGAGTGAACAATCCACCATTAGGCCTGGGAATCTTGGATTCGTCATCTGTTAGAATCAACAGCCAATATACTGCCTGCCAACTTTGAGCTCATCAGCCCCTGCAGCTGTGTGAGTCGACAAAAGTTTACAGTTTGATATTTGATCCAGAAAATTGGGAATTGTCAGCGTCTATAAGTGTGTGAGCTATTTTCTTAAGATAAATTTCTCTTTCTCTATATACATAAACTTTATTGGTTTTGCTTCTCTAGAGAACCCAGCTTAACACACCATTGGTTCTTGATCATATGCCACCTTCTGAAATAGATGACTATCGACCAATTCTTTTTAGTACAGTGACTCTCTGTATTTCTTTCATCTTCTTTTGATGTTGCCTGCATCATTCAACATTTTTCCCATAGAATCTTTCATTATTGCAACTCGAGGCTTGAATATTTTCTTCAGTTCCTTCAGCTTGAGAAATGTTGAGCATGTTCTTCCCTTTTGGTTTTCTAACTCTAGGTCTTTGCACATTTCACTATAATAATTGACTTTGTCTTCTTGAGCTGTCCTTTGCAATCTTTGGTTCAGCTCTTTTATGTTGTCATTTCTTCCATTTGCTTTAGTTACTCTCCATCCCAGAGCAACTATCAGAGCCTCTTCTGACATCCATTTTGATCTTTTCATCCTTTCCTGTTTTTTAAAGACCTTTAGTTTTCTTCATGGGTGATGCTCTTGATGTCATCTCACAACTGGTCTGGTTTTTGGTCATTGTTGTTCAATGTGTAAAAGCTATTCTTTAGAGGGTCTCTCAATTCATGTGAGATATAATTAATGTCATAGTTTGGCTCTCATGGACTTGCTTTAATTGTCTTTAACTTGAATTTTCACATGATCAGTTGATAGTCTGTTCCAGAGCTGATAATCTGTTCTACAGTCAGCTCCTGGCTTTGTTTTTCCTGAAGATATTGAACTTCTCCATTGCCTCTTTCCACTGATGAAGTCTATCTGATTCCTCTGTATTCCATTTTGTGAAGGACAGGTTTATTATGCCATTTAGTAGTTGAATTTATGTTGGGTTGGTGGCTGGAACAGGGAAGGCAGGTTGGGGACAGCCCCCAGGTGGCAGGAAGCAGTGGCAGACAGGGCTGGGAGCCAGAACAGGTAGGGGGAAGCCCAGGAATTGAGCAGCAGTTGGAACAGCTAAGAGAGACTATCTTGTTTGTCAGTTTGCCGTACTGTGGCTTGTGTGTTTCTGTGAGGCTGGAGGTTATGCCAGCAAGGGTGCCTATGGTGGACCAGGTTTGGTGGAGCTTCCAGACTGAGGCAGACTCAGAAGAAGGAAGAGGCCATCCACTTCTCAAAGAATTGGCCAGTGAAAATCTTAGGAATAATAGTGAAATACTGTATGTTGTGTTACTGGAAAATTTTATGAATAGTCCTAAAACATTGTCCAATACATTGTCAGAAGATGAGCCTCTCAGATCAGAAGGCACTCAAAATATGACTGGAAAAGAGCTGCCTCATCAGAGTAGAGCTGACCTCAATGACATGGATAAAGCAGAGCTTTTAGGACCTCTGTTTGCTAAAGTGGAAAGACTCAGTGTGAGAACAGCTGCAAACATCCATTAATAATCAGAACATGGAATGGAAGAAGTATGAATCTAGGAAAATTGGAAGTTGTAAAAAATGAAATGGAATGCATGATGATTAATATCCTAGGCATTAGGGATCTAAAATGGACCAGTTTTGGCCATTTTGAATTAGATAACCATATGATCTATTATAGTGGGAATGACAAACTGAAGAGTAATGGTGTGCCATTCATCATCACAAAGAATGTTTCAAGATCTATTCTGAAGTACAATATTGTCAGTGATAGAATAACATCCATATGCCTACAAGGAAAGCCAGTTAATATACTATTATTCAAATTTATGCACCAAATACAAAAACAAAGATGAAGAAATTGAAGACTTTTACCAACTTCCTCAGTCTTAAATTGACCAAACATGCAATCAAGATCAGCTGATTATCACGGTGACTTGAATGCAAAAGTTGGAAATGAAGAAGAATCACCAGCAGTTGGAAAATTTAACCTTGGAGATAGAAATGGAGATCACATGATAGAATTTTGCAAGACCAAAGACTTATTAAAGGTATTGCAAATACCTTTTTTTCAACAGCATAAGTGAGGGCTGTACATCTGGACTTCAATAGATGGAGTACACAGGAATTAGATTGACTACATCTGCAGCAAGAGGCAATGGAGAAGCTAAATACCTTCAGCCAAAAGAAGGTCAGGAGCTGATTACTGATTGTGGAACAGACCATCAACTGCTCATATGCAAGTTCTAGCTGAAGTTGAAGACAATTAAGACAAGTCTGTCTACAAGAGCCAAAATATGACCATGACAATAGCCTTCTGAATTTAGAGACCATCTAAAGAATAGATTTGATGCATTAAACACCAATGACCAAAAACCAGAGGAATTGTAGGATGACATCAAGAACATCACCCATAAAGAAAGCAAAAAGTCACTAAAAAGACAGGGAAGGAAGCAAAGGCCAAAATGGATGTCAGAGGAGACTCTAAAACTTGCCCTTGAACAGAGAGTAGCTAAAGCAAATGGAAGAAATGACAAGATAAAATTGCTGAACAGATTTAAAAAAGCAGCTTGAGAAGACAAAATCAAATATTATAACAAAATGTACAAAGACATGGAGTTGGAAAGCCAAAAGGGAGAACACATTTGGCATTTCTCAAGCTAAAAAAAAAAAACTGAAGAAAAAATTTAAGCCTTGAGCTGCAAAATTGAAAGATTCTATAAGCAATATATTGAATGATACAAGAAACATCAAAAGAAGATGGAAGGAATAGACAGTCACTGTAATAAAAAGAATTGGTTGATGTTTATCCATTTCAGGAGGTGGCATGATCAAGAACCAATGGTATTGAAGGAAGAAGTCAAAACTGCACTGAAGGAAGTGTTGAAAACAAGGCTCTGGAAATTGACGGGATACCCATTGAGATGTTTCAACAAACAGATGCTGCACTGAAGGCAATCACTTGGCTATGCCAAGAGATTTGGAAGACAACTACCTAGCCAACTGACTGGAAAACATCCATATTTACACCCATTCCAAAGAAAGGTGATCTCACAGAATGGAAATTATTGAACAATATCATTAATATTGAACACAAGTAAAATCTTACTGAAGATAATTCAAAAACAGTTGCAGCAATTTATTGACAGAGAACTTACAGAAATGCAAGCTGGATTCAGAAGACAACATGGAATGAGGGATAGCATTGCTGATGTCAGATGGATCTTAACTCAAAGTAAAGAATGCCAAAAAGATGTTGACTTGTGTTTTATTGACTATGCAAAAGCATCCAATTGTGTGGATCATAACAAATTATGGATAACATTGAGAAGAATGGGAATTCCAGAACACTAAATTGTGCTCATGGGGAACTTGTATATAGACAAGGAGGCTGTCATTCAAAGAGAAAAAGGGGACACTGCATGGTTTAAAATCAAGAAGGGAGTGTATCAGGGTTGTATCCTTTCACCCTACTTATTCAATCTGTATGCTGAACAAATAATAGAAGGCAGATTATATGAATGTGCCATCAGGATTGGAGGAAGACTCATTAGCAAACTGCATTATGCTGACAACACAACTTTGCCCATTGAAAGTGAGGATGACTTGAAACACTGATGAAGATTGAAGACTACAGTCTGCAGTATGGATTACACCTCAATATAAAGAAAACAAAAAGCCTCACAACTGGACCAATAAGCAGCATCACGATAAATGGAGAAATGATTGAAGTTGTCAAAGACTTCATATAACTTGGTTCTACAATCAACACCAATGGAAGCAGCAGTCAAGACGTCAGACATCGTTTAGTATCAGGCAAATCTGCTGTAAAGGACCTCTTTCAAGTGCTGAAAAGCAAAGATATTTCCTTGAAGACTAAGGTGCACTTGACGTAGGCCATGGTATTTTCAATTGCCTCATATGTATGTGCAAGCTGGACAATGAAAAAGGATAACTGGAGAAGAATTGATGCTTTTGAGTTGTGGTGTTGGTGAAGAATGCTGAAAGTACCATGCATGAACTGCTAAAAGAACTAACACATCTGTCCTCGAAGAAGTACAGCCGAAATGCTCTTTGGAAGTGAGAATGACCAGACTTCATCTCACCTACTTTGGTCATGTTGTAAGAAGGGACAATTCCCTGGAATAGGATATCATGCTTGGTAAAGTGGAGGATCAGTGAAAAAGGGGAAGGGCCTCAATGAAATGGATTAACACAGTGGCTGCAATGATGGGCTTAGGTATAGCAAAGATCATGGGGTGACATGGGACTGGGCAGTGTTTCTTTCTGCTGTATGTGAAGTTGCTATGAGTTGGAGATGATTCGGCTGCACCTAAAAACAACAACAGCAGCATGTTTTTGAAAAAGGGTATTTGCAATGACTCTGGTAGCATAGTACCTAAGGCACTTGACTGCTAACCAGAAGGCTGGTGGTTCAAACCCACCAGCCACTCCTCGGAAGGAATGTTGGGCAATCCTAATTCCATAGTGATACTGCCTCAGAAACCCAAGGAGGGGTCGCTATGAGTCAGGGCCGACTTGACGACAAATAACAACAAAAAGAAGAAGTCATTGTTCTTGCAAAATTCTATTACTGGATCTCCAGCATCATTTCTATCACCAAAGCCATATTTTCCAACTACTTGTGATTTTTCTTTGTATCCAACTTTTGCATTTAAATCTCCAGTAATAGTCAACATATCTTGATTGCATGTTTGGTCAATTTAAGAATGCAGAAGTTGGTAAAAAAAATCTTCAGTTTCCTCATCTTTGGCTTTGGTGGTTGGTGTGTAAATTTGAATAATAGTGGTATTAACTGGTCTTCCTTGTAGGCATATTGATATTATCCTATCACTAACACCATTGTGCTGCATGATAGATATTGAAACATTCTTTGTGATAATGAATGACACACCATTCCTCTTCAATTTGTCATTCTCAGTTTAGTAGATCGTATGGTTATCTGATTCAAGATGGCCAAAACCAGTTCATTTCAGCTCACTACTATTGGCTAGTATACCTATCTTTATGAATTTCATTTCATTTTTGACAACTTCCAGTTTTCCCAGATTAATACTTTGTATGTGATATTATTATATTAATGTTAATTATATTGTTCAATAATTTCAACATTCTGTTGGATCACCTTTTTTTAGAATGTGTACAAATATGGATGTCTTCTAGTCAGTTGACCAGGTAGCTATCTCCCAAATTTCTTGGCATAGATGAGTAAGTGCCTCCAGCAGGGTAACTGTTTGTTGACACACCTCAATGGTATTCTGTCAATTCCTGGAGCCTTGCTTCTTGCCAATTCCTTCAATGCAGCTTCAAATTCTTCCTTCAATACCATCGGTTCTTGATCATATACCACCTCCAGAAACATATGAACATCAAACCAATTCCTTGTGGTACAGCCACTATGTGTATTCCTTCCATCTTCTTTTGATGTTTCCTGTATCATTCAATATTTTGCCCATGGAATCTTTCAATATTGAAACTCAAGGCTTAATTTTTTCCTTTCTTCTTCTTCTTCTCCTTCTTCTTCTTCCTCTTCTTCCTCTTCATCCTCTTCCTCTTCCTCTTGTTCTTTTCTCCTTCTCCTTCTCCTTCTTCCTCTTCCTTTTTTTTGAAATTGTGATTTGGGTGAAAATTTACAAGGCAAATTCACTTTACTCTCAACAGTTCATGCAAATATGATTTCATTGCCCAATTATAATCTCCAACAATAAAAACCTGTCTTCCCCTCTCTTTCTTGTGACTACCCCTTCCTTGTGTCCTTTTTTTCTATGCATTCCTCTGTGTCCAGCTTTCCTTCTATGTGATTGCTGCCTCTCTGAAGTCTCATGGCAGATTCATCTAAGGGGTGCATCTCCCTATGTGAGGTGGGTGCATTTCCCTGGAGTAGGTGTTATACTTGTAGGTCTTTCTACTGTTGTGCTGAGAGCCAATCTACAGAAGTGAGTTCATTTCCAGGGCCAAAGGATAATCTGGGGCCATAGTCTCAGGAGTTACACCAGTCTCCATTGACCAGTAATTCTGGTCACCTTTGGGTTTTTTAATTTTGTCACACATTTTTCCTCCCACTCTATTCAGGATCCTCAATTTTGATCCCCTTCTGAGTGGTTGGCATTGTAAGTTGGGCACCATCTACTTCTTTTGGTCTCAGGATTGTTTGTGAAGGCTTAAGTCTCCATGGCCCATCACACCTTTTGACTAATTGTTTCCAAATGACTTTGTGGCTTGGCTTCCAAAGTCCAAATGACACTCTGCTTGGCTTCAGATGAGAGGAGACCATCTTAGATGGTTGCTCGAAAGTTTTTAAGACCTTAGTCAGTCCTCAGGGAGCTCTGGTGGCATAGTGCCTGTTAACAAGAAAGTTGGTGTTTCAAACCCACCAGCCCCTCCTCAGAAGAAAGATTGGGCAATCTACTTTAGTAGTGACACTGCCTCAGAAACCAAGGAGGGGTCTCTATGAGTTGGAGATGATTCAATGGCACATAACAACAACAACAAAAGTCAGGACTCACCAAAGTAGGATATAGAACAAGATTTTTATGTATCATGTTGTGCAAATTGAGCACGATGTCCCCTGAGACCATGGTCCTGAGCCCACTGACTCAGTGATTCTCTCCCTCAAGGTGTTTGGTTGTCTCTAAGAAGCTATTCCAAACTTGTCCTCTGTTACTTTTGTGATGTATGTGGATAATTTTGTAGCACATGTAGATATGTAAGACTATCTTTAGTTGAATTTCTCCTTGGTCTTGGGTATATCCCTGTTTGCCTACTCACACCTGATCATCTCACCCATCTATGCACTTACCCATAGTCTAGTGTTTGGTGCCACTGGGAATGCATTAATGTGCATATAATAGTATTTGCCTTGGGACCTCTGGTGGTGTAGTGCCTAATGGTGGGTTCAAACTCACCAGCCACTCCTCGGAAGGAATATTGGGTAATTAACTTCCTTAGAGATATACCTCAGAAGCCTAAGGAGGGGTTACTATGAGTCAGATTTGACTAGACGGCAGTAAGTTTGTTTGTTTGGTCTGTTGTCTATCTTTTGTGCACTTTTTCTGTGTCCTCCCTTTCCCCATTGTTCACTGTGCTGGTCACAAACTGCCCCTTCCCTCATCCAAATCAACATGTGACCCCCAACTAGTCCGAAATTTTCCTTCCCCTTCCCTCCCATCCCTGGTAACCAACAAAGTGAACTTCCTTCCCTATGTCAACCCTTCTTTGACTCCACAATATTGGACTCTTTCTGTGCTTGATTTATATCACTCAGCAAATGTCATCCAAATTCATTCATGTTATGAGATGATTCATATATTCTTCTTTAATGTTGTATAGTATTACATTGTGTGAATGTCCCATAGTCTGGCTATCCATTCATCTGTTATTGAGTATTTAGGTTGTTTCCGTCTCTTTACTATGGTGAATTGTGCTGTGATAAACATGGGTGTGCATATGTGTTCATGTCCTGGCTCTCACCTCTTTAGAATATATTCATAGTAATGGAATTGCTGTGTTGAATGATATTTCTATATTCACTTTTTTAAAGAAAAGCCATTCCATTTTCCACAATGACTGTACAATTTTATAGTCTCATTAGTATGTATGAAAGTTCCAATCTTTCCACAACCTCACCAGCATTTGTTATTTTCATTTTTAACTTTGCTATTATTGCTTGTGTGAGATATTTCATTGTTGTTTTTATTTGCATCTCTCCAATAGCTAATGATTGTGAGTATTTTGTCATGTGTTTGTTGGCCACCTGTATATCTTCTTTAGTGAAGTGTGTGTTCATATTCTTTGCCCATTTCTGAACTGGATTATTTGTCTTTTTGATGCTGAGTTGTTGAAGATTTCTATAATTTCAGAGATAATTCCCCCTTGTCAGAAATGTCATAGCCAAATATTTTTTTCCAAATCTGCAGGTTCTCTTTTTTCCCTTTTGGAGAAGTTTTTCAATGCACATATTTAACTTTTAAAAGATCCCAGTCATCGAGAAGGAAGGGCTGCTTATGCACAGGGAGATAGCTCAGGGTGCAGAAGAGTATGAAGGGATGGACACTGGGAGGAGGTAACTATGGGGAGGAAGTGGGAGGGGAGCTGCTGCATTGTAAATTTTGGTCAATGACATGAGACAAAATATATGTGAACTGCTGTATGAAAAGTGAATTTACTCTGTAAATCTTCACCCAAATCCTAATTAAAAAAAAAAAAAGAAAGAAATTAAATGTACACATAACATTGAATGTGAAAAAAAAAAAAAAAAAAGATCCCTGTCATCTAGTTTCTCTTCTGCTTCAGGTGTATTTAGGGTTAAGCTTTATAGTCTATTTATGCTGTAAATTAGAGCTCCTAGATTTGTCCCTACTTTATTTTTGAAGAACTTCATACTTTAGGGTTTTATAGTTAAGTCTTTGATCCAACTTGAGTTAGTTTTTGTGTATGGAATGAGGTATGGATCTTATTTCATTTTTCTTAAGTGGATATCCAATTTTGCCAGCACCATTTGTTAAGAGGGCTATCTCTCTCCCATATAACATACCCTTTGTTAAAATCAACTGACCATAGATTGATAGCTATATTTCTGGGTTTTTTATTTTGTTCCATTGGTCTATTTGTCATTGTACCAATATCACACTCTTTTGATTACTGTGGCTGAATAGTAGATTTTGAGTTCCAGGAGTATGAGGACTCCTACATTGCTTTTCTTCTTCAGCAATGCTTTGTTTATTCAAAGTCTCTTTCATCTCCATGTGAAGTTAGTGATTGGTTTTTCCATGCCCTTAAAGAATGTTGTGGAATCTAGATTGGGATTGCATTGAATATATAAATTGCTTTGGGTAGTACTGACATTTTCACAATATTCAGAATATGGCATGTTCTTCCATTCATGTGGATTTCTTGTAGTTTCTTGTAATAGTGTTATGTAGTTTTCTTTGTATAGGTCTTTTGTGTCACTGGTAAGATATATTCCCAAGCATGTTATCTTTCAAGGAGCTCTGGTGGTGCAGGGCCCAAGACATTTGACTGCTAACCAGAAGGCTGTTGGTTCAAACCCAGCAGCCACTCAACAGAAGGAAAGCCAGGCAATCTACTTCGGTAAAGATTTACTGCTTAGGAAATCAAATGTGTGATCTCTATCTGTTGGAATAGCCTCGATGGCAGTGGGTTTGGTTTTGGTTTGGTTATTTTATCTTTTTGATAGGTACTATAAATGGTATTGCTTTCCCAATTTACTTTTCAGAGGTCTCTCTGTTGATGTAGAGTAATACAACCGATTTTCATATGTTAATCTTGTATCCTGCCACTTTTCTGAATCTTTCTACTTAGTACCAGTAATTTTTTCTTGCTGAGTTCCTTGAGTTTTCTATGTACAGGATCATGTCATCTGTGAATAGAGATAGATTTACTTCTTCCTTCAACCTTATTTTGATGTTTTCTGCATCATTCAATATTTTACTCACAGAATCTTTCAGTATTGAAACTCGAAGCTTGAGATTTTCTTCAGTTGTTTCAGTTTGAGGAATGTCAAGGATGTTCTTCCCTTTTGGTTTTCTTACTGCAGGTCTTTGCACATTTCATTGTACTAAGTGACTTTGTCTCTCAAGCTGTCCCTTGAAATCTTCTGTTCAGCTCTTTTTTCTTGTCATTTCTTCCATTTGTTTTAGCTTCTCTCCATTCAAGAGAAAATTCAGACTCTCTTCTGACATCCGTGTTGTTTTTTTTCCTTCCTTTCTTGTCTTTTTAATGACCTTTTGCTTTCTTCATGGATGATGTTCTTGATGTCAACCCACAATTCATCTGGTTTTCTATCATTGGCATTCAATGTGTCAAGTCTGTTCTTGAAATGATCTGTAAATTCAGGTGAGATATAATCAAGGTCATATTTTTGTTCTTGTGGACTTGTGTTAATTGTCTTCAGCTTCAACTTGAGCTTGCATGTGAGCAATTGATGGTCTATTCCACAGTCAGCTCCTGGCCTTGTTTTGGTTGAAGATACTGAGCTTCTCTGTGGGCTCTTTCTTGGCGTATTCCATCTGGTAAGGTTCCCATGTATAACTTCCATTTAAGTTATTGAAAAAAAGGTATTTGCAATGAATAAGTCATTGGTTTTACGAAATTCTATCATGTGATCTCCAGCATCATTTCTATCTCCAAAGACATATTTTCCAACTACTGGTTGTTCTTCTTTGTTTCCAACTTTTGCATTCCAATCACCAGTGATAATTAACACATCTTGAGTGCATGTTTGGTCAATTCCAGATAGCAGAAGTTAGTAAAAATCTTCAATTTCCTCATCTTTGGCTTTGGTGGTTGGTCCATAAACTTGAATAATAGTAGTACCAACTGGTCTTCTTTGGAGGCATATGGATATTATACTATCAATGACAGCATTGTGCTTCAGAATAGATCTTGAAACATTCTTTGTGCTGATGAATGCCACACCATTCTTCAATTTGTCACTCCTAGTATAGTAGACCATATGATTATCTGATTCAAAATGGCCAAAACCAGTCCATTTCAGCTCCCTAATGCCTAGGATTTTGATCTTCATGCATTCCATTTCATTTTTGAAAATTTCCAATTTTCCTAGGTTCATATTTTGTACATTCCATGTTCCAATTATTAATGGATGTTTGCAGCTCTTTCTTCCCATTTTGAGTCATGCCACATCAGCAAATGGAGATCCTGAAAGCTTTACTCCATCCACATCATTAAGGTCAGCTCTACTCTGAGGAAGCAGCTCTTTCCTAGCCATATATTGAGTGTTTTCCAACCTGAGGGGCTCATCTTCTGGCATTATATCAGACAATGTTTCAGGACTATTCTTAAGTTTTCCAGTAATATATCAGACAGTGTTTCACTGCTATTATTTAAGTTTTCACTGGGCAATACTTTGAGAAGTGGATGACCCCTTCCTTCTTCTGAGTTTGTCTTAGTCTGGGAGCTCCACTGAAATCTGTCTACCATGAGTGATCTTGTTCATATTTGAAATAACAGTGGCATAGCCACCAGCCTCACAACAACACAGAAGCCACCACAGTATGACAAACTGACAGATGAGTGGTGGCATCAGAAGAATGTTCTCCTCAGAATGAGTTCTAAATTCTCTGACTTCCATTTTCTTGAACAATTTTTGTATAATTGGTACTATTTCTACATTTAATGATTGATAGAATTTGACAGTGAAATCATCTGGACTTGCAGTTCTCTTTTTGGGAAGATTTTTAGCTACAAATTCTCATCTGTTCAAAATATATGTAATCAATTATATACCATTTTTCCTTGAATAGACATTGGAAGTTTGTTTTGTTTTTTCCAAAGAATTTGTACATTTTACCTTCATTATTTTTCAGAATTTTTTATTATCATTTTTATCTAGTTTAGCAAACTATAGCCTACATACCAAATCTTGCCAACTGCCTGTTCTTATACACCTCATGAGGTAAGTTCTATTCTTTAAGATTTTTAAAGGCTTATAAAAAACAACTGTTGAACATAGAGTTGATATTAATAGGTAGAAAAGTATGTTGTTGTTGTTGTTTTCCCATTATTAGGAATTTGTAAAAAGAAAAATGTACTTCAATGAAGTTTCTTTGGATTCTCAGTTATGCTTTTCTAGATGTATTTCTACTCTATTTAAAGTGTCTCTATGAGTTGGAATTGACTTGGTGGCAGTGGGGAGATGTATGGATGCAAACAAATTGTTTAATCTCTGAGATTTCAATGTAGACAGCTATAAAATGGAGACAAACACATCTATTTCACACATTGATTGATATGTGAAAGCATTTATCAATTTTTAATATGCTTTAAATTGTTCTATTATAACCGCTATCAAAAATTGAGGATATCATCAATGAAGAAATCTATCATTTACTATATGGCTACTATATGCTGAGCAAATTCACATACTTTACATAAATTTCCTATTTGAAATGCATTCAGAAGTGTTTCTGTGATTTAAAAACTTTCTACTAACTAGGTTTTTGTTCACTATCTCCATTTGAATTCAGGTACCAGTTGATATTTCTCCATCCATTTGCCCCACCTCCAAAATTATTATTCTAATAATTCATTCTCAGATTAAAAACATAACCTGTGCTTTCAGTCTCCTATTCTTTGTGTTTATCATTAGTTTTATTTTCTCACCATTAAAATGAGAATGAAAATGAAACTTATGGCTCTATAAGATAGGGGATACTTAATAAAGACCACTGAAAAGTACATAGAATGTTGGTAACAGAGTATGTGTGGTTAAACCTTGTTTATTAGCATTCAAGATTCCCCATAAAAGACTGGTGGAAAAGCCATATGACACGACTCCAAAATGCATTTTACAAAGAACACTAAGATTTTATTCTTGCCAAAAATTATGCCAATAAATGATTTTGTAATTCAAATAAATAAGGTGAATGTAGTCCATAGACACCTAGAGAAGTGTCGAGTCTTCAGTGTTTTGTGAATCTCCAGAATAGGGTAGTTAATATTCAGTATTAATTACAGGATCTCCATCACCAATTTGTTCTTATTTTATTTTGTTTGTTTTATTCGGTTTTTCTGGACTATCTTATAATGTAAAGATTCTGAAAACATATTTTAGGATATATTCTCAACTGTAATATAAGATGCTTATAGTGTCTTCCCTGAATATCTCCTTCACAAACATATGGTAGCCTTGGAATACTGTCTTAGCACTCAGGAATTTGACTGTTTAGTGAAGATCTTTCCATCTGGAGATGACAAAGCAGGCTTCACAATGAGAGAGAAGGCTGAGAGACAGAAAAAGTAACAATGTCTGAAAGATCAATTGAGAACATATAGAATATTTTAAATAAAAATTAATGGATATTAGATATAACATTATTCTAAAATATTTTAAATGCAAGGTATGCTATTAAAATTAAAAATATGTCAGTAAATAAAAATAATAACTTCCATTAAATGAACAATTCCTTTTTAGTAGGATCTAGGTTAAGTTTTTTGCACAGATTTATTATTCTATTTAATCCCCAGAAGGAAGCTGTCAGTTTAATATTATTATATCTATTTAATAGATAGAGACTCAGAGACGTTAAATAACTTGCCCAGGGTTACACAGCTATTTAACGGCAGAGCTGATATTTTAATCTCAGGCCTTTCTAATCCAAAATGTTTCTGCTTTCCACTGCACTTCAAAAAAGGTTTTAAATAGCTGCTTAAAGCTAAGAGCATATTTGCTTCATTCCAGTAACACTATGCTAGCAAAACATCAAAAGAGGAAATTGCAAATTGGATTCCAATAGGTAAAAAGCATTAATTTCTTTAATCATAAATGAAACTTGGGATTTGGAGACCCAAAATAACTTAAAACCACTTTTCTCACCTAAATTTATATGTATTCTCTCAATGATTTTTTCTTTGCTATTTTTAATTCCTATATTATACACATGCATTAGCATTACATATGATTACAAATTAAACTAAAAGTATCAGAATATATTAATGAAGAAACTATTCTCACAGACTTCACCTCAATGTTTTTATTACATCATCTCATTAAAGAGATCACAGGTTTGCTCAGGAGTAAGAAAAAACGATAACTGTTTTATAGAGGTGAGCATAATTTATCAGGTACAAAAGTACAAGCAGTAAAGGTGACGACAGAGACATACTAGAAAATAAAAATCATTTATATAAGTAAATATTGAACCATGGTCCCTGAAGTCCTAAGTCACCCTCAGATAGTAAAGTAGGTGCTTGGTAATTTCTCAAAGCTATTTAAAGCTAACATTATATGTAACTCAAAACAGCAAAGAGCTCTGTAAGATTACATTATTATTTCGTGGTAGGTTATAATTTCCAGTGAAATCCCCTGCAATTTTTTATATTTTAGGCTTACAGTGAGTTTTACCTCATGACCCCTCTGATACTGACTAGCAGGTGATTAAACAGTCAAGATTGAAACAGGAGTTATCTCTGATGATGACTCACAGAGAATATAACGGGTGCAAAGGGGACTCTATTTTAAACTGAGCAAGGAATTCTTCTAGCCAAAGGGACTTGAAGTACAACTCATCTCTAGCTACACTATACCTGTGGTAAGACATGAATCCAACAGATAGCCCAGAGATACTATTATTAGATTAGAGAAAGAGATCAGTCATTACAGTAAAAATAAATAAATAAATAAAAATTCAGTAACAAGGGCTTTAAAGTGAAACATAAACATTCCAGGATCTACTAAGATATGAAAAAAATCAAGATGATCCACACAAGTAGGAAAGGAAAATATATATATATTGGACCAGAGCTTCTCCTCCAAAAAGTTTAAAGATTGATAACAAAATTTATTATCTGAGTTCATTGTATATAACTCTTAATGGTATAGTAATTTCCATATAGTTTTTATAAATCAGTGTAGATGCTCACTAAATCCTTTGTCAACTTCAAAAACTTCTGAGTTAAAAGAATAAAAATGCCCAGATAGTGGTCTACATTGATGGTATTAATATTGACCATGTAGATATTTTAGGAGTGTTAGAATGAAGATTTTGGCACTTGGAGTAAACAAAACAAGGAACAAAGGCTCTTTATCAAATAATTCTGGCAGAATAAGACTTGACTCTATTCGGATGAGCTACATATCACAGTAGCTTTTATCCTTGTATTCTGAAAATACCTGTTCACTACCTGACTCCTAAATAAACTGAGATTTTACAGAGGAAGGATCATATATTATTCATCTTTGAGTCTTGAGTGCTTGCTTATCACTCTGCCTGGAATACAGGAGGGGTTCAAGATGCTTGGTGAAATAAACTGAATTATGGATTAACCAATAGAGACTAACAGAAAGAAAAGCAACATGGCAGTTCACAAAGAGAGCTGGATAACAGAGGAGTTATAGGTCTTAAATTCTGACTCTGGCATTAATCAAATTATCATTTCAGCTTCCTCATCTAACAATGTATAGCTTTAACATGATCAGTTGATTTTAAATATTTCAATATAATATTATTATTGTTGTCATTTGGTTTTATCTGTAGAGAACTGTTCTCATATGAAAACACATATGAGAAAACACAACTCTCAAAACAAAACAAGTGAAAATAGGCCTGAATTGGTTGAATCTGAGACACAGATTATAGAGCCTTGCCTGTCTCTTCACTGTTGTGTTCTTATCCAAAACCTTCTAACAGTAATCTCTGAGGAAATGCCAGAATGAGAGTTTCAAAGATCACAGTTCAAAAACCAGTTTTCTAGTATATGGTCTTTAAGTAATGGATAGTTAATGAAAAAAAAAAAATCATTAAAATAACATACTGTCATGATCCCTACTCTAGGCATGTCTGATGTCTGTCTTGGTATTATTGAACATTTGTTGATTTTCCTATATGAACCGATATATATGCAAAACAATTTAAATATCAATAAGGTATTAGGAATGAAAATTTTCTCTATTTTTTTTCTTTTGGTAAGTAAACTTGCTCCCATTCTTATTATTCTGTATGACTCCTTTTAATGTGCCTTCTTCTAAATGTCTAATCTAGTTATAATGACTAAAGCGGTATGTCAAATAAGAATATTAAATATCAAGAATTCTTTCTCAAGTGCAGTGCAGTTTAAATGTCAAATTTTACTCTTCAGTTGCTTTCTAAAGACAATTTTCTTAATCTAATTAAAATGTTGCCATATTCATGCTGTCAGTAACAAATTTAATGTGTACAAAGAAAAGTAAATATTTTGTATTTTAAAAAATCTTTAAAACTATAGTGTAAAATGACTTAAAATTTGCTACTGCTTGTTCAACATTACTTTAAAAATGGTATACTTTGCATTTAATTTAATAATTATTTTGTAATCTTGGCATGAATGTGATCTTGCATATTTAGTTTCTATTAACCACAAGCAATTACCATCCAACTCATGTGACCTATGTGTGTATCAGAGGAAAACTGTGCTCCATAAGTTTACAATGGCTGACTTTGCAAAACTGTATCAAGAGACCTTTTTTTTTTTTTTTCCTAGAGGTATTTCTGGGAGGATTTTGACCTTTAACCTTTTGGTTAGGAGCTAAGAGCATTAACTGCACCACCCTGAGAACTCTCTCTATTAAAATCAAAACCAATTCATACCAGTAGTATCTCCTCATCAATATATGTTGAAGTATTACATCATTTTTATGGAAAAGGAAGGTAAACTTCCTTTTGAATGGAAATACGTTAAGGTCTCCATGTATATTTTAAATGCATAATTTAAATCCAACATAAATTTTATATTATGCATTTGTGTGTTGAATATATACAAGCATTTTGATAGATTAAACTTCACTTTTTCCTTCTTAATTATGTATTCACAAAGGATTTGTGTAGGTACTAAGCTGTCTATTCAGTAAGCAGAATGTCGAATGACAGTATCTTAAATTTCATGAGTACTTAACTTGGACCAGGCACTGTTCTAAAAGTTTTAAGGGAACGAAGTAGAAAAGGATATAGGAATGGACTCAAGGTTAAAGGCCTGGTAATAACTTCTCAAACAGAGCTAGCTCATGAATGGAATTGAAACCTCTGTGTCAACTAGGAAATTTGAGGTTCTTAAAACTGCCAATGCAATTATTGGCTCCAGGAGCACACTGCCTTAGAAAAATAACCAGGAATTAGTAATCCTCATCCAGAATGTTGGATCCAGAGCATAGTCATTGATTTTCCAGCATCAGGAAAAAAAAAATGTGTAAACAATATATCTCTTACTCCACTTAATTCATTTCCAAATGCATGTGTCATACTAACTCATCTAGCTGGCAGGATTGAAATCAGATTCAGGACTCTAGTACCAAGGGAATCTGGAAAACAATGTTTACTTGTGTTTTATTGACTATGCAAAGGCATGCTACTGTGCAGCTCATAACAAATTATGGATAACATTGAGAAGAAAAGGAATTCCAGAACACATAACTGTCCTCATTAGAAAGCAGTACATAGACCAAGAAGAAATGCATCCAGGTTGTATCCTTTCACTATATTTATACAATCAGTATGTTGAACAAATAAACCAGGAAACTAGACCATGTGAAGAAGAACGTGACGTCAAAGTTAGAGGAAGATTCATTAATAACCTGAGATATGTGGATGACACAACCTTGTTTGCTGAAAGTGAAGATTACTTGGAGCACTTACTGATGAAGGTCAGAGACTACAGTCTTCAGTATGGATTACACCTCAACGCAAAGAAAACAAAAATCCTCACAACTGTACCAATAAGCAACATCATAATAAATGAAGAAAAGATTGAAGTTGTAAACAATTTTGTTTTACTGGGATTACCAATCAATGGCCATCAAAGCAGCAGTCAAGAAATCAGACATCGTATTGCAATGGAAAATCTGCTGCAAAAGACCTCTTTAAAGTGTTAAAGAACAAAGATGTCATTGAAGACTAAGGTGCACCTAACCCTAGCCGTGGTACATCAATCACCTCATATGAATGTGAAAGCTGTTCAATGAATAAGGAAGGCCAAAGAAGAGTTGATGCCTTCGAATTGTGGCATTGGCAAAGAATGATAAAAATACCATGGATTTCCAGAAGAACAAACAAATCTGTCCTGGAAGAAGTGCAGCTAGAATGCTCCTTTGGAAGTGAGAATGTCCAGACTTCATCTCACCTACTTTGGTCATGTTGTCAGAAGGGACCATTTCCTGGAGAATGATATCATGCTTGGTAAAGGAGAGGGTCAGCAAAAAAGGAGAAGATACTCAACAAGGTGGATTGACACAGTGGCTGCAACGATGGACTCAAGCATAGTGAGGAATGTGAGGACGGCGGAGGACTGGGCAGAGTTTTGTTGTGTTGTGCATTGGGTTGATATGAATTGGAGCCTACTCGATGGGACCTAAAAACAACAACAGTAACATTGAATAAAGGTGAAAAATCACATGATTTTCTTCATAGATACTGAAAAAGCTGTTAGTCATCCTGTAATTAGATCAGACTCATGACAACATTGTGTGTAACAGAATAAAATCTTGCCCAGTTCTAAGTCATCTTCAAGATCCTTGGTATGCATTCCTCTTGAGAACAGGAACTAGACAAGGATGCCCGCTATCACCACTTCTATTCAACATTGTACTGGAAGTCCTAGCCAGGGCCAT
>NW_006921833.1:279035-284618 GCF_000298275.1 Orycteropus afer afer
AAAAAAAAAAAAAAAAAAGATCCTTGGTATGTCTGAGTCTGTTGTTTGGTATTGTGTCATTCCATCTTACCAGGGGCTTCCCTTGCCTTCATCTACCCTACACATAACCAACAAGCATGTCCTTCTCTAGCTATTATACATCCTACCTAAAAACATGTTCATTTAGTTTGGTTTTAATATATGTTCAAAGTAAGGAAGACAAAGTCTCCAGGGCCTCCCTTCTAAGGAACATTCTAATTTTATTTTATTTTAATTTCCTTATTGTATGTTGCATTTCCCTTCACTCAAATTATTATGTGTCTACTCACTAGTTAGTGGTTTACACTCCCATCCCCTTCCAAGTCTGGGAGCCATCAAAGAGTATTTCGTTTTGTGTAAAAATATTTTCTTGACCTTTTACAATAGTGGTGTCATGTAATCTTTGTCCTTTTGTCATTGACTAATTTCAGTCAGCTTAATGTCCTCCAGGTTCATCCGCGTTATGAGTTGTTTGGCAGATCCATCATTGTTTTTTTTTAACATTGCACAGTATTCCATTGTGTGTATATACCAGAGTTTGTTGATCCATTCAACTGTTGATGGACATTTAGGTTATTTCTATCTTTTTGCCATATGTGCATAGTACTGTGATGAATGTGAGTGTAGATATATCTGTTTGTGTCATGGCTCTTCTTTCTCTAGGATATATTACTAGTATGTGATTGCTGGATCATATGGCATTTCTATTTCCAGCTTTTTAAGGAAGTGCCATACTGTCTTCCTCTATGGTTGTACTATTTTATATTCCTACCAACAAAGTATGAAGGTTCCAGTCTTTCTACACCTTTGCTAGAATTTGTTATTTTGTTATTTTTCTTTTTTTTTTTTCCTTTTAACTTAGCTACTAGTGCTGGGATGTGATGACAGCTCATTGTTGTTTTGATTTGCATCTCTCTAATGGTTAAGGATCATAAACATTTCTTCATATGTTTGTTGGCTGCCTGAACTCTTCTTTGGTGAAGTGTCTGTTCAGATATTCATGTAGATCTCTTTTGGTTTCTTGTAGTAGTGTTTTGCAGTTTTCTTTGTACAGGTCTTTTATGTCTTTGGTTAGATTTATGCCTACATTCATGATCTTTTGGGTGATTATTGTAAATTGTATTGTTTTCCTGATTTCCTTTCCAGAGTTCTCATCATTAGCGTAAAGGAATCCAACTGATTTTTGTATGTTGATCTTATACCCTGCCACTTAGCTGAAACTATCAAATAAATTAATTAAATAAATAAAATAAATTCTCTGGCATGGAGTCTGTTCCAACTCATAGCAACCCCTCCTTGGGTTTCCGAGGTTGTATCTCTGCAGAAATAGATTGCCCAGTCTTCGTTCCGAGGAGTAGCTGGTGGGTTTGAACCGCCAGCCTTCTGGTTAGCAGTAAAATGCCTTAGGCAGTATGCCACCAGAGCTCCCTGTCTCTATATACGGATTTATTTTCTTTCCTCCTTCTACTGGCTCTCAGATTCTTAGAGAAGTGCATAGACTGACTTTCTGAATTGAAGTAAGAATTGAAATTTCTGGAACTATATAATTCTTAAGGACCTCTGGTGCATAACGCCCAAAGCATTTGACTGCTACTAACCAGAAGGTTGGAGGCTCAAATCCACCAGCCACTCAGTGGAAGGAAGACTGGGCAATCTACTTCCATAAACATTTACAGCCTAAGAAACCCAAAGGAGGGCACTATGAGTTGGAATCGACTTGATGAGTGAGAATTTATATAATTCTTAGTTGTACCTTCTCCTGCTCTCAGTTTTGTGCAAGAGAGTGAGAAAGGCATTATACTCCCTCAGTGTTTGGTTTTAATTCTGCACACACTTATAGATGTTTGGACTGAAACTGTGTTTATGTTCCTTAAATCTTATGAATTGTCCTCATTTTCTTCAGTATATGTTTTGTGTCTAGGTTTACTGGTATATCTCCCATTGTTTTTATTAAACATTGAGTCTCAGTTTGCTGTCTATCTTTCACCCTGTTATCTTGGGTGCTTGCTCTGACATAAGCAGGCAGTGTTCTTTTACTATGTTTAACCATATTGCTCTTTCAAAGGATACTTTTGATAGTTTTTATTCTCCTCTATTATGATATATTATCACAATAAAATGGATGTCATCTTGTTTGAACAATGATTTATGAATGCTAAAATCTAAAGACTGGGCACTGGAGAGGAGACACTGATTCTCTCAGTTAACCAACTTTCCCAAAAAGTGATATTGAAGACTACTAAATATTTCTGCACAGTAAGGAATCTAAACTCTTTGTGAATGTGTGTGTGTGTGTGTGTTTTAATCTAAGTATATTTTAATTTGGTATTTCTGTTTCTCATTTATGAGGGTAATTTTTATATAAACCCTTGCCAAAATGACAATTTGCAATGTTCCTTTTGTCAAAAAATTAAATGAAGTAAATGAATTATTAGAATAAAATTTTTAAATATCTATTACATTTCACAGCTAGTTTTGGAAGATACAATACATATTTACTCTCAATGAATTTACAATTTAGTTACAGAGATAACATTCATGTTCTAGAAAGGAATTTATAATACAATGCAGTGAAAAATAAGTACCAAATGATGTTTATGAGACAAAAGATATTTATGAGTTTAGTAAGGGAAAGAGTTGCTTAATCTACACACAGAAAGACAAATACTTGTTGAAATACTGGTCAGCAACTGACCAGCCTGGTGAAATAGGGATATTTGGTTCATAAGTATACTGAACATGGAAACAGAAGAAATTTTGGGGTTATTCATAGAAGTCCTTACTTCTGGCATTGATGTGCTTATTTCATTTATTTATTTATTGGTTTCTAAAGAGTAGAGACAGAACTGCTTACCTTGTTATTTACATAGAATCAATAAAGGGAAGAGGGATTGTCTGCAACAGGCCATTTAAAGGATATTATGGTAATCTGTGGGTCAAATGATAAAGATCAAAATTAATTGCCTAGCTGTAAACAGCAACTTTTACAATGAGCAAATGTAATTTTAGAACTTGGTTAAAACTCATTTAGGGTTAGCAGCTTCATTCTGTCATTTCTAGGTGTGGCACACTAGTTAGAACATTGAAATGTATAAAATTATTAATGAAATGGCATTTATGAAACCAGAAAATCAGAGTGTAGTTGACAAGATGGGCAATTCTGGAAGGGTGTATTTGATCATATTGCTTACCAATTGATACTAAGGTACTAAGTGAGTATGTGTAGAAGAACATATGTTTAAACATGGAAGAATGAGAAAGCATGATATATGTCATGTATTAACACTGACATATCAAGCATGTTGTTGCATGTATACACAAGTAATTTATTATTTATATTAAGCTATGAATGATTAATATATGCAAACCAATCTAGCTTGATTATATTTACTATAGATAAAGCAGAACTCTGATAACTTTGGGCTTTGTGTTCTGATTAAAACTATTACATTTTGAAAGCAAATGCTAAACTTTTTTTTCTTATTTGATACAACAATCTGGGAATTAAATTATTTAAAAGTTACACTGCTAATCTGATTTTGGTCAAGTTTAAATTATTGCTTAAAATAAACTCCTCTTACCAGTTGAAAATGTGTACATTTATAGCTTTGAAGAAGGATGACCCATGCACTTCTGAAAAATTGGCCAGTGAATACCCTATGAAAAGCAGTGAAACATTATCTGATATTACTGGAAAACATTATGAATAACGCTGAAACATTTTCTGACATAGTGTTGGAAGACGAGCCCATCAGGTTGGCAGGCATTCATAATACAATTAGGGAGGAGATGTTTCCTCAAAGTACAGTTGACCTTAATCACATGGATGGAGTACAGCTTTTGGGACCTCCATTTTCCAGTAGAGAACAACTCAAAATAGGAAGAATCAACTCCGAACATAAATTAATGACTTGAATATGGAATGTAAATGTATGTCTAGGAAAACTGAAAGTTGTCAAAAATGAAATGGAACACTAAAGATTGATATTAGGCATTAGGGAGTTGGTGGACTCACTGAAATGGACTTGTTTTGACAATTTTGAATCAGACAATCGTATGGTCTACTATGCTGGGAATGACAAATTGAAGAGGAATAACACCACATTCATCATCAAAAAGAATGTTTCATGACCTTTCCTGAAGTTCAATACTGTCAGTGATAAGACAATATCCATATACAATATCCATACACCTACAAGGAAGACCAGTTAATATGACTGTTATTAAAATTTTTTCACCAACCACTAAAGCCCAAAATGAAGAAATTGAATATTTTTACTAGTGTTGGACAAGAATGCTGAATATACTGTGAACTCCTAGAAAAGTGAACAAATCTATCATAGAAGGAATACAACAAGAATGTTCCTCATAAGCAAGAGTGGCAAGACTTTGGCTGGCTTTCTTAAGACACTTCAACAGGAAAGACCAATCACTCTAAGAGAAAATCATGGTTGGTAAAGTAGAGAGTTAGCAAAAGTGAGGAAAACCCTCAATGAAGCAGATTGGCACAATAGTTTCAACAGAAGGACTCCAACATTCCAAAGATCATGAAGATGGAAAAGACTGGAGAAAGTTTTGCTCTGTAATAGAAAAAGCTTGGTGTTGATTCAATAGTAACTAACAACAACAGCACTAACACAACACACTATGGATGTCTGTTGTGGTTGTTGTTAGGTGTGGTCAAGTCATTTCCAACTAATAACAACCCCATGCACAATAGAATGAAACACCACCAATCCCATGCCAGCTCCATGATCCTTGCTATACTTGAGCCCATTGTCGCAGCCACCATGTCAATCCATCTCGTCGAAGGCCTTTCCTTCTTTTGTCGACCCTCCACCTTACCAAGAATGACATCCTTCTCCAGGGAACAGTCCCCTCTGACAACATGACCAAAGTAGTTGAGAGGAAGTCTGGCCATCCTTGCTTCCAAGGAACGTCTCAGCTGCACTTCCTCTAGGACAGATCTGTTAGTTCTCTGGGCAGTCCATGGTACCTTCAGCATTCTTCGCCAGAACCACAACTCAAAAGCATCATCTCTTCTTCAGTCTTCCTTATTCATTGTCCAGCTCTCACATGCATAGAAGGCAATTGGAAATATCATGGTCTGTGTCAGACGCACCTTAGTCCTCAAAGAGACATCCTTGATCCTCAGCACTTGAAAGAGTTCCTTCACAGCAGACCTGCCCAGTGCTACAGATTGTCTAATGTCCTGACTGCTGCTTCCATTGGCATTGATTGTAGATCCAAGCAATGTGAATTCTTTGACATCAATCTTTTCTCTATTTATCGTGATGCTGCTTATTCGTCCAGTTGTGAGGATTTTTGTCTTCTTTATATTGAGATGTAATCCGTACTACAGACTGTGTCCCTCAATCTTCATCAGTAAGTACTTCAAGGCATCCCCACTTTCAGTAGGCAAAGTTGTATCATCAGCATATCTCAGGTTGTTAATGATTCTTCCTCCAATCCTGATGCCATGTTTTTCTTCATATAGTCCAGCTTCTTGGATTATTTGCTCAGCATATAGATTGAATAAGTGTGGAGAAAGGACACAACCCTGAT
>NW_006921833.1:287480-289977 GCF_000298275.1 Orycteropus afer afer
AAATTACTAACAATCATTTTAATGTGTAACTTTCTTTATGCTTCTATAAACACCATTTATATACACAAACAATATTTTTCCACTTAAGAATATATGCATCAATAATAATAGGTGAAATTATACTGCAGTAGAAAATACCACCAGAATTGGACAATAGGAATTTTACTCATTTATGTTACATGTGCAATACATGTCAGCAGAAGAATTCTACACATTGTAATCCCTATGAGCCCTGAGCTGACATATCTTGATCTGTTCTAAAGGTTACTACAGTAGAGGCATTGAAATATGGTTAACTATGCACTAGATTTTAAATATTCTTCACAGAGAAAAAAAGAAAATCCCATTAGCCAAAGCAAATCAATCACACATTACACCAATGTTGGAAACAAAAGAAGTAAATATACATGGATCACCTTAACAACGACCATGAGAAATAGTTTTTCAATTTAAACTGAAACCATGTGTTCATGAGAGTTGAAAAAAATAATCGATTAAATTACTATTATAAAAATACTTCAAAGTATTGTACTTGGAAAAAACCCTAAATTTCTATATTTTTTGGCTAGTGATGTACTAACAAACAGTTCAAAATAAATCTGAGCAGCACACTTTAATTTATCAAATGATTTTGCCTATCTTCTGAAAAAAACATCTGAACATGTTTAATCATTGGAAAAGCAAAGACAGATTGGGCTCAATGGTTCTTTTTTTGACCAATATTTAGCAAAACAAACAATCAAGTTTTTACAGAGTGGGCACAAATCACAGTGAAGCTATTGAAGTATTTATTAAAAAGAAGTTCTAAAAATGATATTCCAGTATACCTGAGTAAATAACCCCCAAATGAGCAATCTTAAGACACCTAAGTTGTACAAGACGAGCTTTTTTTGACTTGATAAATGCCTCTTCCAAGTATATCTGAATTTTAAGTCATCATTTTTATGGATGCATTTAACAACGGTTTATGTACTGACCTCATTTTCTCAACAGCCTAAAGCCTCTGCACACTCATCCTTTTCCAGAAGTAATTTTATTCAAAGTCTGTGGGGAAAGGTTAGCACAATCAAAATGAATACATTACTTTAAATTTTATATCTCCTTGGCTCTCTGATTCACTATATCTATCTTTTAAGCTCTTGGCCTTTCAAGATCCCTAGACACAAATTCAAATAATATAAAAATTATATTACATTGTAGTTTGTGTGAAATATAGAGAAATGTCAGGCTTTTTTTTTTCATGAAAATGAATAAAAGTTCTGACCAAGTGACGTAGCTATTATCTTTGAAACACAAAAATATTTTTCTCAATCATTCAGAACGAAAGCTAGTAAATCATTTATCATCATATATTTAGATAGATAGATAGGTAAATAGATATAGATATAGATGTTTATAAATATAGAGAGATATATATGTTTGTATACATACATATATGGAGAGACAGACAGAGAGAAACAGAAAGAGAAGAGAAAGAAAGTTTTACTGTGTAAATAATCTCACACTATTCCAGAGAACAAAACGTTATTTTTTTCCAAGATTTTATTTAAACTATACGGTCAACACAGAATCCTTAGTAAGAGGAAAAGGAAAAGAGATTATTTCTATTGACCATCTTCTATCTTTCAGACATAACAATAAATATGGTGAACAGGTAGGTAGGAAGAAAGGTAGATGATGATGATGAAAATAATGACAGATAGATTAAAAGATACAGACATACATACATACACACATGTAAACCAAAAACTCACTGCCATCAAGTCAATTTTGACTCATAGAAACACCCATTGGGTTTTGGAGGCTGTAAATAATTAAGGAAGTAGATTGCCCCATATTCCTTCCATGGAACAGTTGCTGGGTTTTAACCACTGGCCTTCTGGTTAGGAGCCAAATGCCTTATCCACCATGCCACCAGAGCTCCTATACACACACAAACACACATACACACATATATACATATGTCTGTATGTACATGAATTTATATACATATGCATACATTTATACTGGGTGGTCAAAGGGTTTGTACCCAACTACTAACCTAAAGATTGTCAGTTTGAATATGCTCAACAGACCTATAATAGAAAGACATGTGACCTCCTTCTGTAAAGTTATAGCCAAGAAAATTCTATGGAGCAGTTCTGCTCTGTAACATGTGGGGTTGCTAGGAGTTAGAGTCAACTCAATGGCAAAAGGTTTTGTTGTTTTTGTTATATACATATATACATACTTTGAGTGAATTTTCATTCTGTTTGAGCTTTAATTTTGTCATCTATAAATGTGAAGATAATAATCATCATCTTAAGTTCTGGCAAGACGGTGGACTAGGCAGAAAGACTGCACAGACCCTCTTCAACAAAGAAAAGGGAAAACAGTTAACACAGACACAGAAGATAACCCTCGACCCCTGAGCCTTGAAGGGAAGGATATAGAAGTGGACTAAACCCCAACTAGCAGAAGAATTTGCGTGAAAATAACAAAAAAGAAGACATATGGA
>NW_006921833.1:290504-304970 GCF_000298275.1 Orycteropus afer afer
GTTTTCAGCATTTTTTCTTTTCCCTGTTCCTGGTTGATTTTTTTTTTTTTAATTAAGATTTTTTTCTCATGGTTAACCCCATTCCTTGTTTTTCTTTTTGCATTTATCCCATGTTTTTTTCTTTCATTATTCTCCTTATCTATTTTTTTTCTCTTAGTCCCTATCCCCAGATATTGCAGGTTTTCTTGTTTTTTCTTCTTCTTTTTCCCTTTTTGGCTACTGTTCCTGTGAGATTACATGGTGTATTTTTGTCCATGTGCTTTTGGTTTTTTGATGGTTATTCAATTGTAATTTGTGTCTAACTGGGTGGAAGACAACAACAGTCCCCATAAGACACAACCACACCCCCACCTTCTGCAACTTCACTTATTGTGAGAGAGCCACTACCTCCTTCTCAAGCAATGGGCCAACAATAAAAAACCACCAAGAAGAGCCTGAATCACTCTTCGCTGCTCTTCACAAACACTTAACAGAGATCTAAATACACCAGTGCCATGATGCCTTGGAGACAACAGACCATCATAGTCCACAAAAGAACAGGATAAAGTGGTAGAAACAAGGGAGCAGGATATAGACCCAGAACACATCCCTGAGGAAGAAGCAGAATTGGAATTCTCTGATAAGAATTCAAAATAATTATCTTTAGGTTTCTTCAAAGGATTGAGAGACAGACCGAAGAAAACACAGAAAAAAACCTTAGAAGAATTTTGGAAGAAAATACAAGAACAAAATGACAAAATAAATGAAAAATTAGAAATGATTCTAAATCTACAGATAGAAATCCAGAAGATTAATACTAAATTGTCAGAACTAGATAACACATTGGAAGGGCAAAGGAGTAGAATTGATGCAATGGGAGACAAGATTAATGAGATTGAAATCAAATACCTGAATACTTCTTTGGAAAAGGATCAATCAGGAAAAAAAAAAATCAAAACAAAATGAAGAAAGCCTAAGGTTCATGTGGGATACAATAGTAATAATCTTGCTTATTTACTGAAGGGAGCTTCAATGGCATGGCGCCTAAGGCATTTGACTGCTAACTAGAAGGTTGGTGGTTCAAACCCACCAGCCACTCCATGGAAGGAAGACTGGACAATCTACTTCCATAAAGATTTCCTGCCTCAGAAACTGAAAAGGGGGTCACTATGAGTCGGAATCAACTCAATGGCAGTGAGTTTGTTCTTCTTCTTCTTTTGTTTTTTTCTTTTTGACTTACTGAAAGATTGAATAGCATAATTATTAAAAACATTAAAATACTCTCTTCCTTTCTTTGTATCAATTGTCCTATTATATAGTCTTTCTCCATTCATTCATTCATTCAACAACTAGTTTTGGAGTACATGCCAGGTTAAAGGAATAGTTCGTTGTTGTTGTTGTTATGTCCCGTCGAGTAGGCCCCGACTCGTAGCGACCCCTCCTTGGGTTTCCGAGGCAGTATCACTACGGAAGTAAGATTGCCTCAGGCACCACAAATTCATTATGTAATAATAAATAAATAAATAAATGACATACAAAGTCAACACCCATGTGGAATTTCTCTTCTAGTGATTCAGTAGCAATTAAGGGAAAATACAAGATTACTTGTGATACTTTATTTCACATGCATTACCCCATATATTTGACAACTAATTCTTTGAAGTCAATGTTAAAATAAATAATACTTCCCCTTTTGTTTCAATTAAATAAGTACACTATTTGTCCTCTGACTTTTAGCATTTTATAGATATAATCTGACTTTAAAATTGAATAATGACCAAGCATCCAGTGGAGTTATTGTAAAAATTTTAGATAATGAAATGTTCTGTGTCTGTGCAATATTTTGTCCTCTTATCACTCAACATAACCAATTTGCAGTTGGTTATATCGTCTCATGTGGACACAGTCTTTCAGTCTCTGGCTTACTGTGTTTGTTTTTTTTTTTTTAAATAATGAAGGTCATCATACTGCCTGTGGGTCAAATGGCAGAACACAACTTATTGTTGTCTTAACAAAGAGATATTGTTTTCAAACACTGCAGAAAAAAAAAAAATCCATATTTTCAATGCAGACTTTTCAAGGTGTGAGTTATAATTCTGGAACAGGAGTCTGAGACCAGATGCTGCAATGGAGACCAAGGTCTAGCTCTTGTAGTTGTCATTGCTTTGCTCTGTGTTAATCAAAATGCTTAATGCTGTTGATATTGTAGAAATGTTTGTATTTTAAACAGGATAATGTTGAACACTATATATACTATAAGAACAATATAATGGGTTTCACCAGAGATGTAGATTTGATCATATTTTCCTTTTCTTGCTGAAGAAAACCTATCAGTCCAGATGGTCTTATCAAATACTATCTACTGAATTCTAATTTTAACCTTCCTTCCTCAGATCAATAATTTAGACTTAATTTAATACTATCTCTTAAATATTTTGTAAAAAAATTATTGCAATGAATGATGTCATAAACTTCAGTGGCCTTGCTAATGTGCCCTAGATATTTATTGAATTCGGCATTTTTATAGTCAGTTATTTACATTGAAAAAAATTGAATTTCTTCTCTTATCTTTTGAAGAGGCAAAAAATGAACAGTATAATTTTCAAAAACAAAATCAGTTTATGGAACAGCATCATCAAATAAATATAGTTAGTTAAAAGTCAAATTTAAAGGCAACCACAGGTTAATGGACCCTCATTGAGAGCATCAGTCAGTATGGATTAAGAGTTTATTCCTCTCACAGAAAGATGCAAAAAAAGGGGTAAGCAATAGAGGTAAATAGTATTACATACACAATACTGCATTATTAGTAATAACAAACACTAGTGTAAGGATGGATATATAGGCAGACAGGCAAGAAGATCATGTGTGGGTAGGTGAATGGGGATATATTCTTGATCTTACATAAGTTTGGCTGATGATATTCCTACATGTATATTTGTATGTGCTACAAAAATATCCATATATATTATAGAGCTAACAGGAAAGGTTTTGAATAGCTTCTTAGCCACAACCAAGCACCTTGATGGAATGAGTTACTGTGCCTATGGGGACCAGGACCATGGTCTCAGGGGACATCAAGCTCAATTGACACAACATAGTACACAGAAACATTATTATACATCCCACTTTGATAAGTATCTATTGTTGTTGTTATATGCCGTCGAGTTGGCCCCGACTCAGCGACCCCTCCTTGGGTTTCTGAGGCAGTATCACTGCGGAAGTAGGATTGCCCAACCTTCCTTCCAAGGAGTGGCTGGTGGGTTTGAACCACCAGCCTTCTGGTTAGCAGTCAGGTGCCTTAGGCACTATGCTACCAGAGCTCCCAAGTATCTATTGGCATCTTAAAATTTTGCAAGTGGCCATACTTGATTCCTTTAAAAGTTGGAATTAGAAATAATCATTTGATCTAGCAATCCCATTACTAGGTATATTTCCTAAAGAAGTAAGCACCAAGACAAGAACAGATATATCCACATCCATGTTCATTGCAGTGCTATTTACAATAGCCAAAATATGGAAACAGCCTAGGTGCCCATCAATGGAAGAATGAATAGTCAAACTATGGTACATACACACAATGGAATACTATGCAACCCTAAAGAGTAATGTAGAATCTGCAGAACTCTGCATAAAGTGTATGAACTTGGAGGACATTATGCTGAATGAAATAAGTCAATCACAGGACAAATATTGCATTAGTTCATTATTGAAAAAAGCCAAGGAAAGGTTTATATATGGGGTTACCAAGGGTGGGAACACTGCTAGATAGGTAGAAACAAGTATTGATTTGGGTGAGGAGAATGGCAATGTACCAAATGTGAGTGATCAGCACAGTGGTATTGAGGAAGAGAAAGACATAGAGAGGTACAGGAAGGTACAAACCACAAAGATGAACTCTTTTGCATATACAGTACTGTGTTGTCAGTGATGGCAAACATTGGTCTAGGGTGGTGAGATGGGTGAACAGGGTGAATTATGAGATATGTCTAGGCAGGGCTTAGTGTGCCTATGACCATGTATAGGGTTGGCCAACAATGTTTCTACAAGCATATTTGTACATGCTGTAAGAATGTCCAGGTATATAGTAGAACTAACAAGGGATAGAGTTGTGATGACTTCTTAGCCACAGCCAGCTACCTGGGGGAAGCAAGTAGTTGGACCTGTGGGCTTAAAACTATGATTGCAGGGGATATCAAGCTCAACTGACATAACGTACTATACAAAAACATTGTTCTGCATCCTATTTTGGTGAGTAGTGATGGGTCTTAAAAGCTTGCAAGCATCCATCTAGATGCAATGATGGGTCTCATGTCATCCAGAGCCAAGAAGAATGAAGAAAATGAAAGACGCATAGAAACATTTAGTCCAAGGGATGGGTACACAATGCAATCCTCAGTCTGTATGACCATGAGACCAGAAGAACTAGATAGTGCCTGGCTACCACTGTCAACCACTCGGAGGGGGATCAGTGTAGGATATACTGGATATAGTGAGAGAACAATGTGGAACAAAATTCAAAATCATTAAAAAAAAACCCCTAGATTTGCTGGTCTGGTAAAGCCTGGTGATACTCCTGAGACTATGGCCCCTAGCTGCCCTTCAGGTTTGGAATTGAACTCACTGCTGTGGCTTCCAGGCAAATAATAGACAAGCATATAGGCTTAACATTTACATCAGTTAGATTCACAACGTGGTGTAATCAATCATGGGAAAATAGAAGGGCAGTGTATGCATTGGGAGACAGCATGGGGGGTGCAGGAGCACATGGGAGAAAAGTACACAGAGAAAGGGTAACTACAGGGAGGAAGTGGAAAAAGAACTGTTACATTGTGGAGAATTGTAGTCAATGTCATGAGACAAAATGTATATAAACTGCTGTATGGAAAATGAATTTGCTCTGTAAACTTTCACTTAAATCATAATAAAAGTTAAAAAAATAATAAAGCAGCAGACAATGGAAGTTTCCTAATTAGAAAAGGTCCCTGAAGGGTCCTCTTGCTCTACATCTGATTACACTATGTTCATCGCAACTATTCAGACCACTGCTGTAGGAAAAAATAAAGATAGCCATTCAAAACCTCTCCTTGTCTGGAACAAAGGAGAATGAAGAAAAGCAAAGACATGTGGAAATAATTAGTAATTAGTCCAAGGGACTAATGGAACATGGGAACCTCAGCCTACATGACCCTGAGACCAGAAGAAAAAGTGGTTGGCTACCAATACCAACGACTCAGAAAGGGATCAGAATTGGAGATCCTGTATAGAGTGGGAGGACAAAAATGTGGAAAATTTCCAAAAAGGTAAAAATGACCAAAATTACTGATCAGCTGAGACTGGTGAAATCCCTGAGAATATGGCCCCAAGTTACCCTTTGGGCCTGGAATTAAACTCACTCCCATGAGGTTAGCTCTCAGCTAAACAATAGAAAGCTTCTGAGCTGAACAACTACCGCAAGGAGATGCACTTTTTAGAACAGTCAACCATGAGAAATTGGAAAGGCAGCATTTGCATAGGGGGAAAGCTAGGCATGCATAGATAGGAAGGACACAGAAAGGGGTAGTCACAGGGTAGAGGTGGGAGGAGAGCTATTCCATTGTGGGGATTGTAATTGGTGAGTGAAATGAATCTGATTTTTAAATTTGCAACCAAATCAAAATAAAAAATTAAAAGCACAGTCTCACTTGCTCTTTGGATCTCTCATTTACAAATAAAATTGAATTATTATTCATTACTCTCCAGGGGATATATCATCAATTGACTCTGACTCTTCTTAGTCTCCTCTCCTACCATTGCTGGTCACTGGGAAACCATCTTGCTTATGATTACTCAGACTCATCTTGCAGGTTTAGGCTTCAATGCCTTTGCTCATTAGCTTTCTCTGCTTAGAATGCACTTTTTTTGGAGAGCTAACAATCATTCCTTCTTTAACACTAAGCTTAATGTCTCTTTTCTAGGAAATATTCCCAGAACCAAAAGTGCTTCATCAATGCAACCATAACACCTGTCTTGGCTGGGTTCTCTACAAATGCAAAACCAATAATACACATATATGTATACATGGAGATTTACCTCAAATAAATGGCTCATGTGGTTGTAGAAGCTGACTCATGTTGCTTTACGGGCTGACAGATCCAAGGTTGTCAGGTCAGATGGCAAGCTGCTGGTTCACAGGCTGTGAAAGCTAATGAATCCCAAGATCAGTAGGCAATACTGATAGAAAGTCACTGGTTCAAGTCCAAAGAACCAGTGATTAGATGAGCCAGATGCAGGATCCAAATAGAACAACAACAACAAAAAAAAAAAAAAGAGAGAGAGAGAGAGAGCTTTCCAAGGTTGTCAGGTCAGATGGCAAGCTGCTGGTTCACAGGCTGTGAAAGCTAATGAATCCCAAGATCAGTAGGCAATACTGATAGAAAGTCACTGGTTCAAGTCCAAAGAACCAGTGATTAGATGAGCCAGATGCAGGATCCAAATAGAACAACAACAAAAAAAAAAAAAAAAAGAGAGAGAGAGAGAGAGCTTTGCAAAACATCCATATATATTGAAGTAGGCCATACATACCCCTGCAGAAACTCCCTTTCAACTGATTAGTTGCTCACAAGAGATCTTATTATGGAGGTGATTATATTATATCAGATCACCACATGGGGGATGACTACATCATAACTGTCAAATAACTAAGAATCATGGACCAGACAAATTGACATACAACCTTAACCATCACAATACCCTATGAATTTCTCTGTCGGAGCATGCATATCTTTAAATTGAATCAAATGTCAATATGCTTGTCTCAGCCACTAACTTATTATTGCCTCAAAGGCAGTTTCTGGATCTCACACATTGTTACAATTATAATATATTTAATGCCCAAGGCTGGCAGGTCAAAACCACTAACCACCCCTTAAAAGGAAGATTGAGCAATCCACTTCCGCAAAGATACCACCTCAGAAACCTAAGAATTCACTATGAATCCAATCAACAGGACAGCAGTGAATTTTGTTTTGTTTTGTTTTTGTAATGGGATCTCTGGTGCCATAGTGCCTAAGGCATTTGACTGATAACCAGAAGGCTGGTGGTCCAAAACCACCAGCCACTTCCCAGAAGGAAGACAGGGCAATATACTTCTGTAGAGATACTGCCTCGGGAACCCAAGGAGGTGTCACTATGATTCAGAACCAACTTTACAGCAGTGTGTTTGGTTTTGGGGAAGGAGCTATAGCACTGGTGGTGTGGTGGTTAAGGAATTTTGCAGCTAACCAAATGGTCAGTAGTTCGAACCCAACAGCTGCTCTGTGGAAGATGAGGTAGTCTATTTCCGTAAAGATTTATAGTCTTGGAAACCCCGTGGGATCACTTTGAGTAGAAGTCAACTTGATGGCAGTAATTTGTGTTTTTTTGGAAGGCACGAAAGAAGAAAACCCCATAATGGAACATGGCTAACTGAAAGTTGGCAGTTTGAACCTACCCAGCTGCAAAGCATCTGCTCCTATGATTACAACCTGAAATACCTATGATGAAGTTTGACTCTGTCACATGGGATCACTTTTGAGTCAAAGTAAAATTATGATTAATTAATAGTGTGATTTTTTAGTTAAATTTTGCACTTCAGGCACAATTACAGCACCTGAGAGAGATTTTTAAATGATTTTTGGAATTCCAGAAAAGCTTCCAAAGGAAGTGATATCAAAGCTATGGTCTAAAGTATAATATAATTCATGGTCTCTTTTCTCAAATCTTAGAGATGTTTTTCAGACTAGATTTTTTTTACAATTTAGAAAGTGGCTTGGTTCTCTAGTGCTGCTATAACAGAAATATCACAAGTGGATGGCTTTAACAAGCAGGGAATTATTCTCTTACAGTTTAGAAGTCCAAGTTCAAAGTGCTGACTCTAGGGGTTGGGAGAAGGTCCCTCAACTTTATTCCAGATCCACTAGAGCTGGAGGCTTTTTCTGACTCATGCAGCTGCTATCTGATGAGGCTGACAAACCCAAGATCAACAAGTAAAATGGCACAGTCCCAAGAGTAGCAAGTAACATGGCAGGCCACTTGTTCAAGTCTAAACAAAATCCCAACATCAGCAGGCAACATGTCAAGCCACTGAGATGAAGAGTCAGTTGAATGCAGGGTCCAAATGTACCAAAAACTAAAGACCTTCCTCAAATCTTCTTATCTGCTGGAAGCAGGCCATACCTGGAAGGCAACCAATTGGCTCCTCACAGCCTATTCCACCATGGAGGTGATTATAATCTCATCATGTAGAATAACTGAATCCAGCTGCCCAGACACTTGAAACCATGGTCCAGCCAAGTTTATATATAAAATTAACCACATTTCAACCCCTTGATTTGAGGGTTGTATCTTTTTACCATGCTTATTCAAACTGTATGCTGAGCATACAAGAAAGAAAAGATCAAAATGGACGTCAGAAGAGACTCTGAAACTTGCCCTTAAGTGAAGAGTAGCCAAAGCAAATGGTAGAAATGACAAGATAAAAGAGTTGAACAAAAGATTCCAAAGAACAGCTTGAAAAGACAAAGCCAATTACTATAATGAAATGTGCAAAGACCTGGAGTCAGAAAACCAAAAGGAAAGAACATGCTCAGCATTGCTCAAGCTGAAAGAACTGAGAAAAAAAAATTAAGCCTCAAGTTGCAATATTGAATGATTCTTTAGGCAAAATATTGAATGATGCTGGAAGCATCAAAAGAAGATGGAAGGAATCCAGAGTTACTGTACCAAAAAGAACTGGTTGATCTTCATCCATTTCAGGAGGTGGCATATGTTCAAGAACCAATGGTATTGAAGGAAGAAGTCAAAGGTGCACTGAAAGAATTGGTGAAGAACAAGGCTCCAGGAATTGACAGAATACCCACTGAGATGATTCAACAAATGGATGCCCCACTGGAGTCGCTCACTCAGTTATGCCAAGAGATTTGGAGGACAGCTACCTGGCCAACTGACTGAAAGAGATTCATATTTGTACCCGTTCCAAAGAAAGATGATCCTATACAATGTGGAAATTATCAAACAATATCATTAATATCGCATGCAAAAAAATCTTACTGAAGATAATTCAAAAATGGTTGCAGCAGTATATTGACAGTGAATTTCCAGAAATGCAAGCTGGATTCAGAAGAGGACATGGAACAAAGGATTCCACTGCTGATGTCAGATGGATCTTAGCTCAAAGCCAAGAATACCAGAAAGATGTTTACTTGTGTTTTATTGGCTATGCAAAAGCATTTGATTGTGTGGATCATAACAAATTGTGGATAACATCGAGAAGGATGAGAATTCCAGAACACTTAATTGTACCATTGAGGAACCTGTATATAGATGAGGAGGCTGTCGTTTGAACAGAACAAAGGGATACTGCATGGTTTAAAATCAAGAAAGGAGTGTGTCAGTGTTGTATCGTTACACCATATTAATTTGCATGCTGAACAAATAATCCGAGAAGCCGGATTATATGAAGAAGAATGAGGTATCAGGATTGGAGGAAGGATCATTAATAACCTGCGATATGCTGACGACACAACTTTGCTTGCTGAAAGTGAGGATGACTTGAGGCACTTACTGATGAAGATTGAAGAATACAGTCTGCAGTATGGATTACATCTCAATATAAAGAAAACAAAAATCCTCACAACTGGTCCTATAAACAAAATTATGATAAATGGAGAAAAGATTGAAATTGTCCAAGACTTCACATTACTTGATTTTACAATGGACGCCAATGGAAGCAGCAGACGTGGTATTGCACTAAGCAAATCAGCTGCAAAGGACCTCTTTCAAGTGCTGAAGAGCAAAGATGTCTCCTTGAGGACTAAGGTGTGCCTGACACAAGCCATGTTATTTTCAGTCACTTCATATGCATGGACAATGAATAAGGAAGACCAAAGAAGGGATGATGCTTTTGAGCTGTGGCGTTGGCAAAGAATGCTGAAAGTCCTGTGGACTTCTGAAAGAACTAACAGGTCTGTCCTGGAGGAAGTGCAGCCAGAATGCTCCTTGGAAGTGAGAATGGCCAGACTTCGTCCCACGTACTTTGGTCATGTTGTCAAAAGAGACCATTCTCTGGAGAAGGATGTCATGCTTGGTAAAGTGGAGGGTTGACAAAAGAGGGGAAAGCCCTCAATGAGATAAACTGACACAGTGGCAGTGGCAATGGGCTCAAGTATAGCAAGAATAATGGAGCTGGCTCAGGACCAGGCGGTGTTTGGTTCTCCTGTGCATAGGGTTGCTATGAGTGGGAGACAACTCGATGGCACCTAACAATAACAACATCATGCTGAGTAAATAGTCTGAGAAGCTGGACTATATGAAGAAGAAAGTGGCATCAAGATTGGAGGAAGACTCATTAACAACCTGTCTTATGCAGACAACACAACTTTGCTTGTTGAAAGGGAGGATGACTTGAAGCATCTACTGATGAAGATTGAAGACTACAGTGTGCAGTATGGATTACACCTCATTATAAAGAAAACAAGAATCCTCACAACTGGGTGAATAAGCAGCATCATGATAAATGGAGAAACGATTGAAGTTGTTGAAGACGTCATATTACTTGTTTCTACAATCAACACCAATGGAAGCAGCAGTCAAGACATCAGACAATGTATTGCATTGGCAAATCTGCTGGAAAAATCCTCTTCCAGGTGGTGAAGAGCAAAGATGTCTCCTTGAAGACAAAAGTGCACCTAAACCAAGCCATGCTATTTTCAAACACCTCATATGCATGTGAGAGCTGGGCAATGAAAAGGAAGACCAGAAAAAAGTGGATGTTTTTGAGTTGTGTTGTGGGCAAAGAATACTGAAAGTACCATGGACTGCTAAAAGAACTAACAAATCTATCCTGGAGGTAGTGCATCCAGAATGCTCCTTGGAAGTGAGAATAGTCAGGATTCGTCTCACCTACTTCGGTCTGTTGTCAGAAGGGACCATGCTCTGGAGAAGAATATCATGCTTGGAAAAGTGGAAGGACAATGAAAACGGGGAAAGCCTTCAACAAGATGGATTGACACAGTGGCGCAAACTACTCTGCCTGGAAGTGTCCTGCCCAAAGGCATTCGGCTTTCTCCCTCCATGGGCTGGGCTGCTACTATGTCTCAAGCTGGCCTCTCAGCTCTACTGCCACCATCTCTCTGCTTGTCTCCCTACCATGGTCTCAGCACAGGGATCTTGGGTCCAGGGACATACTCCACTCCTGCTTCCATATTTTAGGGATCTATCAGAGTAGTACCCCACTCTAGATACCAAATTCTATCTTGGTTCCCTAGTGCTCCTACAGCAGAAATACCACAAGTGGATGGCTTTAACAAACAGGAATTTATTCTCTCATAGTTCAAACCAAAAAATAACCACTGCCATTGAGTTCATTATGACTCATAGCAGCCTCTGTTGGGTTTCCATAGTGGTAAATTTTTATAGAAGTAGATTGTCCCATCTTCCTTCTATAGAGTGACTGGTGGATTTGAACTACCAACCTTGTGGTTAGCAGTCAGATGCCTTAGGCACTGAACCATCAGAGCTCCTTTCTTACAGATTAGAAGGCTAGAAGTTCAAATTTACAACAGAACAAAAAATTGCCTGGTCCTGTGCCATCCTTACAATACTTGCTATGTTTGAGTCCATCTTTGCATCCACTGTGTCAATCCATCTTGTTGAGGGTCTTCTCATTTTTAACTGACCTTCTACTTTACCAAGCATCTTATCCTTCTCCAGGGAATGGTCCCTTTCAATAACATGACCAAATTAGGTAAGACAAAGTGTGATTGTTCTCACTTCTAAGGAGCATTCTGGATACACGTCTTCCAGGACAGATTTGTTCATTATTCTGGCAATCCATGATATTTTTAGTATTCTTAACCAAAATCACAATTCAAAGACATCAACTCTTCTTCAATCTTCCTTATTCATTGTCCAGGTTTCACATGCATACAAAGCTATGGAAAATACCGTGGCTTGAGTTAAGCACACATCATTGCTCCTCAACATTTTAAATAGTTTTTTTTTTTTTTTTTTTTTTTTCCCAGCATATTTGCCCAGAGCCATATGACATCTGATTTCTTGACTGCTGTTTCCATAAGTGTTGGTTGTGGATCCAAGTAAAATGAAATCCCTGACAACTTCCATCTTTTATGTTATGTTATGTTACATGTAATTATGTTACATGGTTATGCTTTCATCATGATAACAACCCTATAATTACTGTACTTTATTATGATTACAGAAAGAAACTAAATATACAGAAAAACACAAAACTGTACAACTGAGTGGTTGAATCAGATTTGAACCAAGATTGTCCGGTGCCAGAGCCCATGCTTTTAACAGGTATAGTATAATGTCTACCTACATAAAGATAACTAACCATTGGTTGTGAGAAGAGTAAAATGAATGAAGAGGAAACAAGGGAGAAGAACACATGCCAAACCAGCATGATGGCCCAATCTCTTCTGTGTATCTTCATGCAAAAAAGGACTATAATATTATTAGAATGAATAAGTATTGTAAAAATATGTACCCTAACAAAGAAAGTGACTATTAAAATAGGGCATTTGACTATTTCTTTGGTTTTATAATACATAGTTTTTAAATTAATTGCTAGCATACTGCTTTATGGTGACAAATTGGAGTTGCTGTTGTTATGTGCTGTTGAGTCGGCCCCGACTCATAGTGACCCCTCCTTGGGTTTCTGAGGCGGTATCACTACAGAAGTAGATTGCCCAACCTTCCTTCTGAGGAGTGGCAGGTGGGTTTGAACTACCAGCCTTCCGGTTAGCAGTCAAGTGCTTTAGGCATTACAGTACCAGAGCTCCCACAAATTGAAGTATCCATCATAAAATGAGAATAAGTCAAGTATATGAGTTGGGGCTGACTCGACAGCATATAACAACAACAACAACAATACTTACTATCACTATCATTATTTAATATGCCTCTGGTTGCACATCCTAATATCATTTGTCAAGAGAAAAATGAGGAAGAATAAAATTACAGGAAGAAAAAAAATACAAAAAAAATTACCTCCAGTTTATTTGAGTATGTACTTGAAAAATTCTAGATAATTAATAAATGATTAACAACAACAGATGTCTATGATGAGTCTAATGAAAAAGTCATTTTATTAAAATAATAAACAACTAGAAAATATAAGAAGATATTTCATTTGTAAAAGCAAAGAAAAAAATGTTGAAGACTTCTCTTTTATACAGAAATATTTAAAAACAAATCTACAAAAAGACCTAAGAGTTAATCAAGGTGAATCTTTTATTGACAAATATTCAGTATTTTTATAGTCTCAATTCTTCTTAAAATAATATGTAATATTATAATTAAAATAAAATTATCAATAATCTTTTAGTTAGCAAAACTAGTTTTGAAATATATATGGAAAATAAGTATTTTAAAATATACAAGAAAATTCTGAAGAGACAAGTGGACATTATTCCTTCAAGAAAGTAGAATGGGTATGCTACACCAAAAATTTAAAAGAGATTTTGTTCTTGTACTAGGAATGATAAATCCCTAACATAGAATTTAGATTTTAGCAAAAGAATCAACTGATCACAAACTTTTTAAAATTATAGAAGTGGAATTTAAAATTAGAAGCTCAAAAATGGAATATTCCATAAATAACATTGGAGAAACTAACAAATCTCTAAATCACACCACTTAACAAAAAAAAATTCATATGTGTCAAAGAATTAATGCCAAATAAAGAAAAAGAAGAAAAACAGGTAAGAAAGAACTAAAGTACTTGTAAAAACACTTGGAAAAAACCTTAGTCATACATGCTATTTTCATAATATTAGACTGAGAAAAATTTTATTACAAGAGAAACACTGATAAAACAAGTACCAACAATTTTAAAATATCTATATCAGAAGTTGCATAATCTACTCCAGTAGTAACACTGCCTGTGAAACTGAAGGAAGGGTCACTATGAGTTGGATCCGATTCGTTGGCAGTGAGTTTGAGTTTTTTATAGCAAAACTATCATAAGCAGACTCAAAATGCAAACATCACACTAGGTAAACTGTAGATATAATTCTAAGATGACCCTTAACATTCCTATGCCCTGGTACCCACATGATTGTGTGATGTCTTCCCTATATTATGGGTAGGACCTATGACTTGCTTCTAACCAAGAGGTTCTGACAAAGAAATGGGTTTTCCAGATGGACTTCAGCTCCCTGCTGACTGGTTTTAAGTTAATCAAAAGGGAGATTATCTCATGTTGCCAGTTGAATCTACTAACCTGAGCCCTTTAAAAATCATCTGAACCTTCCCCTAAAAATAGAGACACAGAACAGGAGAGATTGTCCTGCTGACTTTAAACTCTCATGTGAGAGTATCTGTGAGAGTACCAGGTGATAGAAAACTAAGGGTGGTCTCTATTGTTGTTGTTAGGTGCCATCGAGTCATTTCTGACTCATAGCGACCCCATGCACAGCAGAACAAAACACTGCCCGATCCTGC
>NW_006921833.1:305855-323106 GCF_000298275.1 Orycteropus afer afer
GATTTTAAACCATGTAGTATCCCCTTGTTCCATTCAAATGACAGCATCCTGGTCAAGGTACAGGTTCCTCATGAATACAATCAAGTGTTCGGGAATTCCCATTCTTCTCAATGTTATCCATAATTTGTCATGATCCACACAGTCAAATGCCTTTGCATAGTCAATAAAGCACAAGTAAAGATCTTTCTGGTATTCTTTGCCTTGAACCAAGATCCATCAAACTTGTCTGTTGGTTTGTCCTGCCATGGTGACATGTTGGTGTGAGTTTTGAGGGTGAGCCACTGGTGTTTCAAACCCAGCAGGATGCACATGGTGCACAGGTATCAGCCCAGCTTACAGACTGAGAGACTAGGAAGAAGGAAGAGGCCATCCACTTCTCAAAGAATTGGCCAGGGATAACCTTATGAATAGCAAAGGGTGGCCTCTAGAACCTTAGATTTGCATCTGTTGTTGTTATTGTTATGTGCCATTGAGTTGGCCCCGACTCATAGAGACCTCTCCTTGGGTTGCCGAGGCGGTATCACTACGGAAGTAGATTGCCTAGTCTTCCTTTTGAGGAGTGGCTGATGGGTTTGAACCACAAGCCTTTTGGTTAGCAGTCAAGTGCCTTAGTCACTGTGCTACTAGTCTTGAAATGGAAAGAAGTTGAATTCCGCCAATAACCATGTGAGTTTAAAGTTGAACCATAGAAAGAAACACAGCACTGGCTGCCAACTTGATTGTGAAATCTTGATCTGAAGACCCAGCTAAACCATGGTCTGACTCTTGACCCATGGAAACTGTGACATAATAATTGAATGTAACTGACTTGGAAACCCAAGGAGGGCTCACTATGAGTAGGGAACGACTTGACGGCAGTGAGTTTGATTTTGTTTGTTTGTTTAATTTTGCATACTTATTCAATTTATATGCTGAGCAAATAATCTGAAAAGCTGATTAGGTGAAAAGATCTTGGCAACAAGATGAGAGGAAGATTCAGTGACAACCTGTGATATGCAGATGATATAACCTTACTTGCTGAAAATGAAGAGGAATTGAATCACTTACTGATGAAGATCAAAGACTACAGACTTTGGTATGGATTACACCTCAACATAAGGAAAACAAAAGTCCTTACAACTGGACCAATACGCAACAACTTGATAAATGAAGAAGAGGTTAAAGTTGTCAAAGATTTCATTTTACTTGGATCCACAATCAATGTTCAAGAAACCAGAAGTTAAGAAATCAAACAATGTATTACATTGGGCAGATCTGCTGGAAAGGACTTCTTTAATGGGTTTAAGAGCAAAGACATTACTTTGAAGACTAAGGTGAGCCTGACCCAAGCCATAGTGTTTTCAATAGCTTCATATGCATGTGAGATCTGGACAGTGCATGAGAAGATCACAGAAGAACTGATGTTTTTTAATTGTGGTGTTGGCAATGAATATTGATGATAACATGGACTGCTAGAAGAATGAACAAATATATCTTAAAAGAACTACAGACAGTATATTCTTTAGAAGTGAGCATGACCAGACATCATCTCTCATACTTTGGTCATGTTGTCAGAAGGGACCATTCCCTGGAGAAGGCTATCATGCTGGGTAAAGTGGAGGGTCCATGAAAAAGGGAAGATGCTCAATAAAATGAATTGGCACAGTGACTGCAATGACGGACTCAATCATGATAACAATTGTGAGTATAGCACAGGACCAGGCAGTGTGTCAATCTATCGTACATAGGGTCACTATGAGTTGGGACCAGCAGCACCTAACAACAGCAACAACATTTGCAGTAATTTGCTACACAGCATAGGAAACTAATACAGAAACTACATTTGCAAAATTGATGTTAAATATTACTAATAAATTAGAAGAACATGCAAATTTTAAAAAGGAAAGAAAAGAAAAATATCTTTATGATAGAAAAAAAGAGCCAATGAATTTTAAAATGGATTACACACAAAACATGAATAAATCAATTATGTTAACAAAATTTAAAAATTAGGTTACTCTCTAATGGCATAGTGCCTAAAGCATTTGACTACTAACCAAAAGGCTGGAAGTGCAAACCCACTAGCCACTCCTCGGAAGGAAGATTGGGCAATCTACTTCCGTGGTGATACTGCCTCAGAAACCCAAGGAGGGGTCACTATGAATCGGATCTGACTCGACAACAGTGAGTTTGTTTTTTTGTAGTTTTATTAATAACTGGAAACATCCGAAATAAAAGGAGATAACATTTAAAATATTAGAATAAACAAGAAGTAAACTATTTGGTAATATACAGTATTTGATGATGGTAGAGAAACAAATTACTCTCATGAGACAGAAATTGGAACTTGTAATGTTACCCTTTGATTTCTCATGGAGAGAAACAGTGCGTTTTTTAAGATCACTACTTGCAGCATTTTGTAAAAGAAAATGAAATAAAACAAAACAAAAAAATAACAGTATTAAGAGACCAAGTAAATCCTGATTTATTTATTCAGAAACCATGCTTCAATGTGATATTAAGGGCTTCTCTGGAGAAGCTTCTCTCAAGAAGTAAAGCTTGAGGTTAGAACCTAAAGCAAAATAGTTAATATGGCCAAATTGCAGCAAATGAGTTAGTACAATCAGGAGCCATAAAGCACTAAGGAAAAGGCACAGCATATGGAAGGGTATTGGAGGAGGAAATTGCAGAAAGGATTTGGAGTATCAGAGGAACTGAAAGCTGGTCCTTGTGCATGGAAAGCAGGAACATAAGATAGAAATGTGCACAAAAAAATTTGAGGATAGACGGGTTACACCATGCAAAATCTTGGGGGTCACAGTTGATGTTAGAGTAGTTAGAAAAATTGAAAGTTTTTAATATAGTGAGGAGGAGGAAAAACATGATATGATCACATTTTCTTTTTGAAAGTGCCTCTCTGGCTGCTGTGTAAAGATGAATCAGAGAATGTGATAGTGGATGCACTGAGACTGGTCAAGTATGAAATGATGGTAGTAGCACTGTAGTTGGAGAGAAGTGGAAGACTGGAGACATGTAAGACATCAAATCACCATTCCTTTGTCTCCAGCTGAATATTCTTTTATCTTTTGCTGTGAATAAAATAAAAATATAGTTTGACTCCTAGGTTTCTCACTAAAACAAAAATTTGGAAAACGTTGACCTTCACTAAGATATGGGCTGTTCGAAGAGGACCAAATGGTGAGGTGGTTGACACAAAAGATCATGATTTCAGTCTTGAACAGTATTGGATTAAGGTGATTTTTATACATTTGAGATGATTAGACAGTTGTAGCAAAAGTCCTATTTTCAGAATAGAGTTTAGAACTGGAGAGGAAAATAAAATGAATTATTTTAAACATGGTCTGAAGTCTGAAGATACGAATAGGATTATGAAAATAAAAAACATCTTAGGAATGAGGCATTAAGAACTCTATTATTTAATAACTTCTTACAGAAAGAAAAGCCTGCATCAGAACCTAAAAAGAAACATTCAGAAAAGCATGAGAAAATCAACAGAGGATCTTGATTTTAAGACAGTTTCAAGAAGAAATTTGTGGCCAGTCATAACAACTTGATCTTACTGTGAAGTCAAGTTAGCTGAGGACATAAGAATGACCCTTGCCTTTAATGTTGACGGAATTGTGTCTTTAGTATAGCCTCCTTGAGGGAAAAGTTGAGTACAGTATGGAATAAATGTTGTTGTTTTTCTTAGGTGCCATAGAATTGTCTCCAACTTATAGTGACCCTATGTACAACAGAATGAAACACTGCCTGGTCTTGTGCCAGCCTCATGATCCTTGCTATGTCTGAGCCCTTTGTTGCAGCCACTGTGTCAATCCATCTAGTTGAGGGCCTTCCCCTTATTCACTGACCCTCCACTGTACCAAGCATGATATCCTTCTCCAGGGAATGGTCCTTTCTTACAACATGACCAAAGTAAGTCAGACGAAGTCTGGCCATTCTTGTTTCCAAGGAGAATTTCAGCTGTCCTTTTCCAGGCTATTCCTGTTAGTTCTTCTGGCAGTCCATGGTACTTTCAATATTCTTCACCAACACCACAACTCAAAAGCATCAATTCTTCTTCGGTCTTCCTTATTCATTGTCCAGGTTTCACAGCATATGAGGTGATTGAAAATACCATGGCTTGAGTTAGACACACCTTAGTCTTTAAGGAAATATCTTTGCTCTTCAGCACTTGGAAAAGATCTTGGGCAGTGGATTTGCCCAGTGCAATACATCATCTGATTTCTTGACAGCTGCTTCCATTGGTGTTGATTGTGGAACCAAGTCATAGAAAATGTTTGAAAAGTTCAATCTTTTCTCCATTTGTCATGATGCTTGTTATTGGTTCAGTTGTGAGGATTTTTGTTTTCTTTATGTTGAAGTGGAATCCATACTGTAGATTATAGTCTTTAATCTTTATAGTCTTTAATCATCATCAGTAAGAGTGCTTCAAGTAATCTTCACTTTCAATAAGCAAAGTTGTGTCAACTGCATATCACAGGTTGTTAATTAGTCTTCCTCAAATCCTGATGCTGTGTTCTTCATATAGTCCACTTCTCAGATTGTTTGCTCAGTATACAGATTAAATAAATATGGTGAAAAAATAAAAACTTGATGCACTCTCTTTATGATTTTAAGCCATGCAGTATCCCCTTGTTTTGTTTGAATGACAGCTTCCTGGTCTATATACAGGTTCCACATGAGCACAATTAATTGTTCTGGAATTCTCCTTCTTCTCAATGTTATCCATAATTTTTTTATGATCCACACCATTCTATGCTTTTGCATAATCAATAAAACACAGGTAATCATCTTTTTGGCACTCTTTGCTTTGAGCCAAGATCCATCTGATATTAACAATGATATCCCTCATTCAACATCCTCTTCTGAATCCAGCTTGCATTTCTGGGAGTTCTCTGTCAATATACTGCTGTGACTGTTTTCAAATTATCTTCAGCAACATTTTACTTGCTTGTGATACTATTGATATTATTTGATAATTTCCACATTCTATGGGATAACCTTTCCTTTGAATGGGTACAAATATGGATCTCTTCAATTCAGTTGCCCAGGTAACTGTCTTCCAAATTTCTAGGCATAGACTAGTGATTGCCTTCACTGTGGCACTGCTTGTTGAAACATCTCAATGGGTATTCCATCAACCCCTGGAGTCTTATTTTTTGCCAATTCTTTCAATGTAGCTTTGACTTCTTCCTTCAATACCATTGGTTCTTGATTATATGCTACCTCTTGAAATGGTTGAAGATCAACCAGTTCTTTTTGGTACAGTGACTCTGTGTATTCCTTCTGTTTTCTTTTGATTTTTCCTGCATCATTCAATATTTTGCCCATAGAATCTTTCAATATTACAATTTGAGGGTTGAATTTTTCTTCAGTTCTTTCAGCTTGAGAAATGCCAAACATGTTATTCTTTTGGATTTCCAACTCCAGGTTTCATTGCAATAATTGACTTTGCCTTCTGAAACTCTCTTTGAAATCCTGTTCAGCTCTTTTATCTTGTCATTTCTTCCATTTGCTTTAGCTACTGTCCATTTAAGAGCAAGTTTCACAGTCTCTTCTGACATCCATTTTGGTCTTTTCCTCCGTTCCTGTGTTTTTAATGAACTTTTGCTTTCTTCATGGATGATGTTCTTGATGTCATCCCACAATTCTTCTCGTTTTCAGTCATTGTTGTTCTATGAATCAAATCTATTCTTTATTATGGTCTCTAAATTCAGAAGGGACATAATTAAGATCATACTTTGGCTCTCTTGAACTTGTTTTAATTGTCTTCAGATTCAACTTGATCTTGAATATGAGGAACTGATGGTCTATTCCACAGTCAGCGCCTGGCTTTGTATTGGCTGAAGATATTGAGCTTTTCCATTGGCTCTTTTCATAGATGTAGTAGATCTGATTCCTGTGCACTCCATCTGGTGAGGCACACATGTATAGCTGCCTTTTATGTTGTTGAAAAAAGGTATTTGTAATGAACAAGTCATTAATTTTACAAACTTCTATCATGTGATCTCCAGCATCATCTCTATCTCCAATACCATATTTTCCAACAACTGGTGATTCTTCTTTGCGTCCAACTTTTGCATTTCAATCACCAGTAATAATAAACACATCTGGACTGCACTTTCGTCAATTTCAGACTGCAGAAGTTGGTAAAAATTGTTCAATTTCCTCATCTTTGGCTTTGGTGGTGTGTAAATTTGAATAATAGCATTAGTAACTGGTCTTCCTTGTCGGCATGTGGATATTATCCTATTACTGACAGCATTTTACTTCAGGATAGGTCTTGAAACATTTTTGTGCCAATGAATGCCATACCCTCTCCCTTTAATTTGTCATTCCTGGCATATTAGACCATATAATTATCTTATTTAGCATGGCCAAAACCAGTCAATTTCAACTCACTAATGCCTAGGACATCAATTTTTATGCATTCCATTTCATTTTTTACAACTTCCAATTTTCCTGTATTCATATCTTGTACATTCCATTTTCTGGTTATTAATGGATGCTTGTGGCTATTTTGTCTCATTTAGAGTTGTGCCACATCAGCAAATGGAGGTCCCAAAAGCTTTACTCTATCCACATCATTAAGGTCAGCTCTACTATGAGGCAGCAACCCTTCCCCAGTTGTATTTTGAGTACCTTCTGATCTGAGGGGCTTATCTTCTGGCACTATATCAGGCAATGTTTCAGAGCTATTCATAAAGACTTCCAGTAATATATCAGACAAAGTTTCACTGCCATACATAAGTTTCACTGGCCAGTTGTTGAGAAGTGGATAGCCCTTCCTTCTTCCAAGTCTGTCTTAGTCTGAAACCTCCACTGAAACCTGTTTCCCATACCTATGACCCTGCTGGTTAGTATTTGAAATGTTGATGGCATAACTTCCAGCCTCACAGCAATATGAAAGTGACCACAAGATGACAAACTGAGTGGTGGAAGGAATAAATAGGAGTAAGGAAATGGACACTGAATATAGATGGATTTTCTAGTAAGTTTGTTGTTGTTGTTGTTAACTGCTGCCAAGTTGTTTCTGACTCATAGTGACCCTATGTACAACAGAATGAAAACTGCCCAGTCCTGTGCCAGCTTCACAATCCTTGTTATACCTGAGCCCATCATTACAACCACTGTATCCATCCGTCTCATTTAGGGCCTTCCCCTTATTTGTTGACCTTCCACTTTACCAAGCATGATATCCTTCTTGAGTGGATGGTCCTTTGCAACAACATAATCAAAGTCAGTAAGACAAAGTCTGGCCATTCCCTCTTCCAAGGAATATTCTGACTACATTTGTTCCAGGACAGATTTGTTAGGTTTTTTGGCAGTCCATGATACTTTCAGTATTCTTTGCCAACACCACAACTCAAAAGCATCAACTCTTCTTTGGTCTTCCTTGTTCATTGTCCAGCTCTTACAAGCATATGAGGCGATTGAAAATATAATGGCTTGGTTAGGCACACCTTAGTCTTCAAGGAGACATCTTTGCTCTTCAGCATTTTCAAGAGGTCTTTGGCAGCATATATGCGCAGTGCAATATGCCGTCTGATGTCTTGGCTGCTGCTTCCATTGGTGTTTATTATAGAACCAAGTTATATGAAATTTTTGACAACTTTAATCTTTTCTCCATTTATCATAATGCTGATTATTGGTCCCAGTTGTGAAGATTTTTGTTTTCTTTATGTTGATGTGTAATCCATACTGCAGACTGTAGTCTTTAATCTTCATCAGTAAGTGCTTCAAGTCATCCTCAATTTCAGCAAGCAAAGTTGTGTCTTCTGCATATCATAGGTTGTTAATGACTCTTTGTGCAATCCAGGTACCACATTCTTCTTCATATAGTCCAATTTCTCTGATTATTTGCTCAACATACATCTTGAATAAATATGGTGAAAGAATACAGCCTTGATGCACTCTCTTTCTGATTTTAAACCATATAGTATGCCTTGTTTTGTTCCAATGAAACCATATAGTATGCCTTGTTCTGTTCCAATGAAACCATATAGTATGCCTTGTTCTGTTCCAATGACAGCCTCCTGGTCTATATACAGGTTCCTCATAATCACAATCAAGTGTTTTGGAACTCCCACTCTTCTCAATGTTATCCATAACTTGTTATGATCCACACAATCCAATGTTTTTGCATAGTCCATAAAACACAAGTAATCATATTTCTGGTATTCTTTGCTTTGAGACAAAATCCATCTGACATCACCAATGATATCCCTCATTCCACATCCTCTTCTGAATCCAGCTTACATTCCTAGAAGTTCTTTGTCAATATACCACAGAAACCATTTTTGAATTATCTTCAGTAAGATTTTATTTGTGTGTGATATTAATGATATTGTTCAATAATTTCCACATTCTGTGGGATCACCTTTCTTTGTAATGGGTACAAATATGATCTCTTCCAGTCAGTTGGCCAAGTAGCTGTCTTCCAAATCTCTTGGCATAGGTGAGTGAATGCCTCCAAGGCATCATCTGTTCGTTGAAACATCACAATGGATATTCCATCAATTCCTGGAGCCTTGTTTTCACCAATTCCTTCAGTGTACTTTGACTTCTTTCCTCAATACCATTGGTTCTTGTTCATATGTCACCTCCTTGAATGGATAAACATCAACCAATTCTTTTTGGTACAGTGACTCTGTGTATTCCTTCCATCTTCTTTTGATGTTTCCTGCATCATTCAATATTTTGCACATAGACTCTTTCAGAATTGCCACTCAAGACTTGAATTTTTCTCCAGTGCTTTCAGCTTGAGAACTAATGCTAATCATTTAATCTAATAATTAAATCTAATTTAATTATTCTATTTAATAAGTTTAGCTGTGAAGAAAAATGGAAAAGGCAGTTTTATAGCTAGAAGATTAAAGATTAAGGAGATTTCTTTCATTTCCTTTTAAGATGGAAGAGAAGAAAGAACACTCACATGTATAGGAAATTGCAATTTAAGAGTGGATGCATATATCAGAATGACAAATCTTAATTATTAGGGTAAGAGACCTGAGAAAATGTGATCTAATAGTTGGAAAGCATAATTGTGCATACTGATTTTAGGCTGAAAGTCAAGTATACCCTATGTGAAACAGGAGGAAAGAAGAGAATTTGTGCACATGAATGTAACTATTTAGGTTTGTTAGCAGGTTGAAGAATTCACAGTTGATGAGTAATAAGTATAATTTCTTTAGGTAATGAATCAGTTAGTGTGTTAGGCAGGGGCCAATAGCTTTTAAAGTGAGCTAAGAAGGTTTAAGGAAAAACAAACATAGACTTCCATTGAGTCAATTACGACTTATAGTGACCCTATAGGACTGAGTAGAACTGACCCATAGGGTTTCCAAGGCTGTAAATCTTTATGAATGTAAACTACCTTATCTTGCTCCGGCAGAGTTATTGATGGGTTCAAACCTCCAACATTTTGGTTATCTGCCTGTTCTGCTTACCTAGTGCCACTCTGACAAGAATATACCACAAATGAGATGGCTTAAACAAACAAGAGTTTATTCTCTTACAATCTGGAGTCCTTAAGTCTGAGTTCCAAGTGCTGCTCTAGGGGCTGTGTGAAACCCCTCGACCTTGGGGTTCACCTCTCTCTCCTGCTACCGGCCCACTGAAGCTAGAGGCATCTCTCCACACAGGCAGCTTCTAGCTATTGAGGCTAACAAACTCAAGGTCAACAAGTGAAAAAGCACAGTCCTGATGTTACCAAACCACATGACAGGCCATTAGTTCAAGTCCATTGAAAGTCTCAAAGTTGGCAGAGCATGGTAGGCTGCTGAACAATGGCACAGCTACATGAAGGGTTCACCTGTACCATAAGCTAGATACTATCCCCGAGGCTTCTCCTTACATACAGGAAGCAGACCACATCCCAAAGACAGCTACTCAGCTGCTTGTGGTGGGTCCCACCATGGAGCTGATTGCCATTCTCATCATGGGGAATAACTACCACCAGCTGCCCAGGCACTCAACCAGGCCCAGCCAAGTTGACATAAAAATTTAATTACCACACTGCCGAATACTTTAATCACAGTTTATTTTCAGATTGTGATAATACGTTAACTAGGGATATTTAAGAATTTCTAGGAAGTTAGTGTTGAAGGCCCACTTGCCCTCTTTTGACTATGATTTCATAATGGTAGCCTTTTTGTTGTAGGCTCAAGGAAAACACTTAGTGGGAATATTACAAGGTAGAAATTATAGTAAGTAGGGTAAAAAAGAAAGAAGATGGAAAGGCTATAAAGGTTATGGTACTAACTAGGAGGTTACTGAAATGTTGAACATTGTATGTTATGCATCTTTAAAAAGAATACAATACAAAGGAATTTAGGCAGTGGAACTTTTTGAATCTGGACTAAGGTGGTTACAAGAAAGTATGGTAAAAGACTTTGACAATTTTTACTTTAGGAAGTGAGACTGAGACTCTGGCCTACAATTACAAATTATTTTAACCTGTTCAAAATGTTTAACATGGCATTTATTATTTTCATAATGGATTTTAAGAAAGGCTAATTTAGGAGATCATCATGTAGCGTCAATGCACATAGACAATATGAAGAGACTCGACAGTGCAAATAAGATATTAGAAAGATAAGGCAATGAACAACTAGACAAATGAGATGTGGGGATATATAGATCTAGATATATACATTTAAGTGTTGATAAAAAGATACAGAAGTAAAAGAAAGAAATTGAATTTGGGGGGGAAGGGAGATAGAGAGAATGGTAAATGGTGGAATCAGAGTCCCGAGAATGAACAATATAGTAGATACAAAAGTAAGCCAACACTTTATCCTTTGGGGATCAGTGTCCTAGTAGTCAGAGGAAGTTCACAAGAACTAGAGAGATTGGATACATGGCACACTGAATCATTAGAAAACAGCACCTCAGAAAATTTTTCAACATTATTCTGTATACCTTTTTCCCCATAGTAACTTTATCATTCACTCCCCACCCCAATCCTGAAATCATAGAACTGAATTGTGTGGTCCAGTGATTTTCCACCTGGTGTTGTGGAGGTAGCAGCCAGCCGGAGAAAGGAGCTCAACTTGGATACAATGATTCTCAAGTGAGAAAGAAGGTCAGAGGACAGAGTAACAAACTATGGTTGTAGGGAAGGACCCAGCAACAGAGAAGCCAGTTCAAAGTGTTGTCACATTTATAATCTAAATTTATCCTTAAAATCCCTGAGGCAAGTAAGCGAGGGCTTTTTATTCTTATATTTCAAAGAAGTACCTGAGGAACCAAAAGTTTCAGTGACCTTGCTATATGATGATTTCTCCACAATATTTTGGTGATTTCTATCTATAACATGAGAAAACTAAGGGGCTTCAGTGGTTTTATGATGATCAAAACACCTTTTGATTGTTTTTGAGATCTTAAAGTGTTTTATGTATTGTAATCTTTCATCTCTTTTACTATTACATGTAACTATTTTCTGATCCGAAGACTTCTTGACAATAGTTATCTATGAAAGGAAGGGATTATAAGTGATTTTTCTTTCTTTCTTTTTCTTTTTTCCATTGTATACAATAAGTATTCATTAGATTTTCAATCCCTAAGCCAACACAGTTACACATTTTCAAAATTTGTTTTAATTCATTTTTGAAAGACTTCCAGAGTAGACTATCACTTTTAATCTACACTTCAATGTATATAATATGAGAAAAAATATATTTTTAAAGAAAGAGGTATTTCTATTGAAGACAGGAGTAATATTTACTTGTCTGTCAAGTTGCCATACTATGGCAGATTGTCTATGACTGTGATGCCAGAAACTATGTTATTATTGTTGTTATGTGCTGTCGAGTCAGACCTGACTCAGTGACCCTCTCCTTGGGTTTCCTAGGCAGTATCACTATGGAAGTAGATTGCCCTATCTTCCTTCCAAGGAGTGGCTGGTGGGTTTGAACTGCCAGCCTTCTGGTTAGCAGTCAAGTGCCTTAGGCACTATGCTGCCAGAAACTATGCTACCTGTATTTCAGATGCCAACAGAGTAATCCATGGTAGACAGGTTTCAGTGGAGCTTCCAGACTAAGATAGGCTAGAAATTAGGACCTGGTGATACATTTCTGAAAAACTGGCCAATAAAAATTTTATGAATAGTAGCAGAACATTGTCTGATACAATACCAAAATATGAGTGCCTCAGGTTGGAAGGCACTCAAAACAAGACTAGAAAACAGCTATCTCTTCAAAGTAGAGACAACCATAATGATATGGATGGATTAATGCTTCAAGATCTCATTTGTTCATGGGTCAGACTCAAAATGAAAACATCCATTAGTAAATGGAACATGAACTGTATTGAATATTAATCTAAGAAAACAAGAAGTTGTCAAAAATGAAATAGAATTCTTGAAGATTAATATCCTAGGCATCAGTGAGATGAAATGGACTGGTATTGGCCATTTTGAATCAGAAAATCATAAGGTCTACTATGCCAGGAATGAAAAATTGAAGAAGGTGTTATATTCAATGTCAAAAAGAACATTTTAAGATCTATCTCGAAATACAATGCTGTCAGTGATAATATCCTTACGTCTACAAAGACCAGTAAATATGAAAATTATTCAAATTTACACACCAAATACTAATCCCAAAGATGAAGAAATTTAAGACTTTTACCAACTTTTGCGGTCTGAAATTGAGCAAACATGCAATCAAGATGTACTGAAAATTACTGGTAATTAGAATATGAAAATTAAAAAAAAGTAGTTAAAAAATATGACCTTGGTGATAGAAATAATACCAGAGATTACATGATAAAATTTTGCAAGACCAACTACCTCTTCTTTGGAAATATCTGTCCAACAACATATACATTGATCTTTCCAGAAGGCATACATAGGAATTAAATCTACTGCTACTGTGGAAAGGGATAATGGAGAAGCCCAATATCATCAGGCCACGACTAACCACATAACAGACCATCAATTGCTGATACCTAAATTGAAGATGAATTTTAAGAAAAGTAAAACAAGTCCATGAGAGCCAGAATATGACCTTGAGTATATCAGACCTGAATTTGAAGACCAGCTCAAGAATAGATTGGATGCAATGTACACTAATGACCAAAGACCAGATGAGTTGTAGGATGACATCAAGGAAATCAGATATGAAGACAGTAAAAGATCATTTTAAAAGAAAGAAAGAAAAAAAGACTGAAATGGATGTCAGAAGAGACTCTGAAACTTGCTATAAACATAAAGTAGCTAAAGTGAATGGAAGAAATGATGACATAAAAGAGCTGAACAGAAGTTTTCAAAGAGTAACTCATTAAGATAAAGTATTATAATATCAGGTGAAAAGACATGGAGTTAGAAAACCAAAAGAGAAGAACATGGTTGGCATTTCTCAAGTTGAAAGAACTGAAGAAAAAAATTCAAGGCTCAAGTTGTAATATTGATGGATTCTATTGTTATTGTTCTTGTTAATGTACTGTCGAGTCAGACCCAACTCATAGCGACCTTGGGCTTCTGAGGTGTATCACTACAGAAGTAGATTGCCCAACCTTCCTTATGAGGAGTGGCTCATGGGTTCGAACTGCCAGCCTTCTGGTTAGCAGTCAAGTACCTTAGGCACTATGCAACCAGAGCTCTATGGGCAAAAAAAAAAAAAATTGAATGATGTAAGAAGCTTCAAAAGAGTTGAAAAGGATACACAGAGACACTGTACCACAAAGAACTGGTTGACATTCAACATTTCGGGAAGTAGCATATGATCAAGAACTGATGATATTGAAGGAAGAAGTACAAGCTGCACTGAAAGAACTGGTGAAAAACAAGAATTCAAGTGTTTATAGAATACCAATTGGGTATTTTAACAAAGGGATGCCACCCTGGAAGCACTCAGTCAACTATGCCAAGAAATCTGGAAGGCAGCTCCTTGGACAACCTTCTGAAAGATATCCATATTTGTGCCCATTCCAAAAATATGGGACTCTCCTAAAAGTGAAAATTATCAAAAAATATCATTAATATCAGTTAACAGGTAAAATTTTGCTGAAGATAATTCAAAAATTGTTGCAGGGATACTAGCAGGCAACATTCAGAAATTCAAGCTGGATTCAGAAGAATACATGAAATGAGGGATATACTTGCTGGTGTCAGATGTACCTTGGCTGAAATCAGAGAAGAACAGAAAGATATTTACCTCTGCTTCGTTGACTATGTAAAGGTGTTTGACTTTGTGAATTGTAACAAATTATGGATAACATTCAAAGGAGAATTCCAGGACACTTAATTGTGCTCATGTGGAATGTATACATGGACAAAGAGGCAATCATTTGGACACAATAAGGGTATACTGTGTGGTTTAAAATAAGGAAAGGTGTGTACCAGGATTGTATTCTTTCACCAAACTCTTCGATTTGTATGCTGAGCAAATAATCTGAGAAGCTGGACTATACAAATCAGAACACAACATCAGGACTGGAGGAAGACTTATTGACAACCTGTGATACGTAGATGACACAGGCTTGCTTGTTGAATTAGAAGAGGACTTGAAGCAATTACTGATGAAGATCAAAGACTACAGCCTTTCTATATGGATTGCACCTCATCATAAAGAAAACAAAAATCCCCATAACTGGACCAATAAGCAATATCATGATAAAACAGAAAGTATTGAAATTGTCTAGGATTTCAGTTTACTTGGACCCGTGGTCAAAACTCATGGAAGCAGCAGACAAGAACTCAAAAACCATATTTGTTGGGAATATCTGCTGCAAAAGACCTTTTTGAAAAGTGTTATAAAGCAAACATATCACTGTAAGGACTAAGATTTGCCTCACCTACACCAAATTGTCAATTGCTTCATATGTGCGCAAAAGTTGGACAGTTAATAAGAAACATTGAAGAAGGATTGATGCATTTTAATTAAGGTGTTGATGAAGAATTTTGAATATTCCATGAACTGCTGGAAGAATGACCAAATCTGTCTTGGAAGTACAGCTAGAATGTCCCTTAGAAGGGAGAATGGCGAGTCTTCATCTTACATATTCTGAACACGTTATCAGAAGGGACCAGTCCGTGGAGAAGGATATCATGCTTGGTAAAGTAGAAGATTAGTGAAAAAAATGAATGCCCTCAATTAGATGGGTTGACATAATGACTGCAAAAATGGGCTCAAACATAACAACAGTTTCTAGGATGGTGCAGCACCAGGCCATGTTTTAAGAATAAAACATGTTCATAGGTTCACTATAAGTTGAAACCCACTCAACGACACTGAACAACAAGAGCAATTGAAGCCACAAGTAAATATTTGAAACAGAATAGGAAAAAGCATAGAATACTGGTTACAAACAGGCTCAAAAGTAGACTGCCTGGTTTCAAATCCTGGCTCTGTATGACTAAAAAGAGTCAACAATATTTGTGGCTGGTACTGTTGTTGATGGTAATTAAGAAAAGTGGTTAAAGTGCACAAAGGTTAGCATTAGAGAACTTGATTTGAAAACTTGCCTCTTTATTTTTGGACACATGGCCTTGTACAGGGTACTTAACTTCTCTAAACCTCAGTGATCTCATGTGTTGTTAGGTTGTTGTTGATAGGTGCCTTCGAGTCAACTGTGATTCATAACGACCCTCTGTACAACAGAATGAAAACTGCCCAGTCCTGTGCCAGCCTCACAATCCTTTCTATACCTGAGCACATCTGTGTCCATCCATATTGTTGAGGGCCTTCCCCTTTTTTCATGGACCCTCCACTTTGCCAAGAACGATATCCTTCTCCAGGGAATGGTCCCTTCTTTTTATTTTTTTATTTTATTTATTTATTTTTTTTTCTTATGATTTGGGTGAAAATTTACAGAGCAAATTCACTTCCCATACAGCAGTTCACATACACTTTGTCTCATGACATTGACCACAATTTACCACAATGCAACAGCTCCCTAACCACTTCCTCCCCATAGTTACCTCTTCCTCTGCCCACCCTCCATGCACTCCTGCCCCCTGAGCTGTCTCCCTGTGCATAAGCAGCCCTTTTTTCTCCCATGATTGTTCTCTCCAAGGAGTGTATCTCCCTCAGGTAAATGTTCAACTCATACACCTCTCTTTTGTTTGGCAGGAAGCCACAAGTTTGGGTTCAATTCCAGACCTGAAGGGCATCTAGGGGTCAAAGTCTCAGTGGTTCCACCAGGCTCTGTCGGACCAGCAAACCAGCCTCCCCCCTTTTTATTTTTTTTTCTCCAAATGATTTTGAGTTATGTTCCACATTGTTCTCCCTCTCTACCAAGAATCTCCTACATAGATTCCCTTCCAAGTGATGACACTGATAGCCGGGCACCATCTAGTTCTTCTAGTCTCAAAGACATATAGACTGAGGATCAGATGGTGTACCAGTTGCTAGGACTAATTGTTTCCATGAATTTTTGGTTTTCTTCATTCTTCCTTGCTCTGAATGAGGAGACCCATCATTGCATCTAAATGGCAGCTTGCTAGCTCAACATCCCAGTAGCTACTCGCTAAAGTAGGAGGTGGAACAATGTTTTGTATATTTATGTTATGCCATTTGAGCTTAATGTCCCCTGTGATTATGGCCCTGAGCCCACAGGTTCCACTACTCAGTAACTTTTGGTAGCTGGCTGTGACCAAGCAGTGACCACAACCTTGCCCCTTGTCAGCTCTACTATACACATGGGAATTCTGATCATTCACATAAACTTATAGGACCATTGTCGGTCAAACATATACATATTCTTGGATATACTCCCCACTTCAAAGACATAGCTAATAGTTCAGCCTGTCCACCCATATACCCATGTTTGCCTTCACTGACAACGCAGTACTGTATGTGCAAAAGAGTTCATCTTTGTTGTCTGCAGCTCTCATGTACATCTCTATGTCTTTCTCTTCCTCAATGCCACCATACTGATCACTCACATTTGGTACATTGCCCTTCTCTTCACCCAAATCAGTACTTATGTCTATCTATCTAACAGTGCCCCCCCCCTCCCCTTCACCCCTGGTAACCAACAAAGAAAATTTCCTTGCATAGATAAACCTTTTCTTGAATTTTACAATAGTGAACTAATACAATCTTTGTCCTTTTGTGATTGATTCATTTCACTCAGCATAATGTCCTCCAAGTTCATCCACGTTATGCGGTGTTTTGCAGATTCTACATTATTCTTTAGCATTGCACAGTATTCCATTGTGTGTATGTACCATAGTTTGGTTATTGATTCCTCAGTTGCTAGACACCTAGGTTGTTTCCATCTTTTGGCTATTGTAAATAGT
>NW_006921833.1:323223-324803 GCF_000298275.1 Orycteropus afer afer
TAATGGAATGGCTGGGTCAAATGGTATTTCTATTTCCAACTTTTGAAGGAATTGCCATACTGCTTTCCACAATGGTTGTACCATTTTACAGTCCCACCGGCAGTGTATGAAAGTCCCAATCTCTCCACAACCTCGCCAGCATTTGTTATTTTCTGTCTTGTTGAACTTTGCTACTAGTGCTGCAGCAAGATGGTATCTCGTTGTTTTGATTTGCATCTCTCCAATAGCTAATGATTGTGAGCATTTTTTCATGTTTGTTGGCCACTTGAATATTGTCCTTGGTGAAGTGTTTACTCATGTCTCTTGCCCATTTTTTATTGGATTATTTGTCTTTTTGTTATTTATGTGTTGGAGTTTTCTATAAATTCTAGAGATAAGTCTCTTGTCAAATACGTCATTACCAAATATTTTTTCCCAATCTGTAGGTTCTCTTTTGACTCTTTTGGAGAAGTCTTTGGAAGCACATAAAAATTTTTCTTTAGAAGTCCCTATCATCTGGTTTCTCTTCAGCTGTTTGGGCAGCATTTTGAATTATGCTTGATAGTCTATTTATGCCATATATTATGGCCCCTAAATTTGCCCCTAGTCTTTTCTTGAGGAACTCTATAGTTTTAGGTTTCACATTTAAGTCTTTGATCCATGTAGAGTTAGTTTTTGTGTATGCTGTGAGGTACATATCTTGTTTCATTTTTCTGCAAATGGATCTCCAGTTTTGCCAGCACCATTTATTTAACAAACATTCTCTTCCCCATTTAATGGATTTGGCCCTTTATCAAAGATCAGCTGACCATAGGTCGATGGATCTATTTCTGGGTTCTCAATTCTATTCCATTGGTCTATGTGTCTGTCATTTAACCAATACCAGGCAGTTTTGACAACTATGGCTGTATAGTAGGTTTTGAAATCCGGCAGTGTGAGACCTCCTACTTTCTTCTTCTTCTTCAATAGTGCTTTGCTTATCTGAGGCCTCTTTCCTTTCAATATAAAGTTAGTGATTGGTTTTTCCATATCCCTACGACTCGACGGCAAATAACAACAACAACAACAACAAAGAATGTTGATGAGATCTGGATTGGGATTGCATTGAATGTATAGATTGCTTTGGGTAGAATGATATTTTCACAATGTTCAGTCTTCCTATCTATGAGCATGGGATGTTCTTCCATTTATGTAGATCTCTTATGGTTTCTTGAAGTTTTTTTATAGTTTTTTATAGTTTTCTTTGTTCAGGTCTTTTGTGTCCCTGGTAAGATTTATTCCCAAGTATTTTATTTTTTTGGTAGCTATTGTAAATGGTATTGATTTCCTTAATTCTTTTTCAGCAGTCTCTTTCCTGGTGTAGAGGAATCCAACTGATTTTAGGATGTTGATGCTAAATCTCTCAATTAGTTCCAGTAGATTTTTGACTGAGTCTCTTGGGTTTTCTAGGTACAGGATCATATCATCAGCAAATACAGATAGTTTGACTTCTTCCTTACCAATTTGAATGCCTTTGATTTCCTTTTCTTGCCTTATGGCCCTGGCTAGGACTTCCAGTACAATGTTGAATAGAAGTGGTGATAGCGGGCATCCTTGTCTGG